>NW_015546184.1:79367-84199 GCF_001515605.1 Sinocyclocheilus anshuiensis | reverse complement strand
ATATAGGCTGCCTGCATGGGCCCAAGGTAGAACCCACATGGGTAATCTCTATGTGGGTTCTGAATGGGGAAACACATATGGGGCCTCTTTGACCAAATTTCTCTTTATGTAAATTTATATATATATATATATATATATTATATATTAGTATATAAAGTCTTCTGATGCAAAAGCCTCTAAAGCCACTTCTAGCAAAAATGGCTGAGTGAAGCTGAGTGAATGCTCTCTGTGCATAATACACGTTCATCAAATACTTTCACCTCAAACCCGCTAAATCCCAGCCTCAGCCCAATCAGAATTACCGATACTTAGGTAGAAACCTACATAGGAGCCTAACAAAAAAGTTAATTTTAAAGAAATAAGTCTGACGGACTTCATATACTTCATATCAGTTCTGTTTAGAACCCTATTATATTGAAGAACCCTTTATACGCAGAAATGTTTTTTTGTGTTAGAGTTTAGAGATCTTTATGTTTTTCATAAACAACTTTTTGTTTTTCAAACTTAAAGGGATGGTTCACCCAAAAATGAAAATTACCCCATGATTTACTTACCCTCAATCCATTCTCGGTATATATGATTTTCTTCTTTCAGATGAGCACAATCTGAGTTATTTTAAAATGTATCCTGGGCTTTATAATAGCAGTGAATGGGGGTTGAGATTTTGAAGCTCAAAAAAGTCCATCCATCCATCATAAAACTGCTTCACACGGTTCCGGGGGTTACTAAAGGCCTTCAGACGCGAATCGATGCGTTTGTGTAAGAAAAATATTATAAAGCATAACATCCAGCTTCCGGCAGACCATGACTTACAAGAATGCGTAATGCCTCTCGCAGTTCAAAACACTTAAGTTATGTACTACGTCGCATCGCGGTTTGAACTGTGAGAGGCATTACGCATTCTTGTGAGTCGCGGTCCACCAGAAGCTGGATGTTTTGCTTTATAAAGTTTTAAATATGGATATTTGTTTTACACAAACGCATTGATTCGCATCAAAAAGCCTTTAGTAACCCCGGAGCAGTTTTATATTATTGTAGCAGAGTTTATGCTGGACATAATGCAGTCAGACATAAAGCTATGAAAATATAAGTACTTGAAATAAGCACAAATGTCAGAGCATGTCAAAACATTCCAGGGCCCCCAAAAAACCTTGGACCCCTGGGGGTTAACCCCCCGGAGCTGTGTGGAGTCGTTTCATGATGGATTAATTTATTCATTTTTTGAATGATAATGATGATAAAGACATGATTGATATAAGTAGCCTATAAATCGGAGGATGAGAAAATCAGTATAAGCCTGTTTTATCAGGGTTGTGATAATTATTTTTTAGGCATTATTTTAAAATAAATACTGTAATAAAAAAAGTTCAAAGTAATAGCTTTTTAGTCAGATAACATAAAGACAAGACCCCTCGACGCCCTTTAAACTTTTCCCAATCAAACAGCAAGAACGAAAGAGAACAGGCACCTTTGTTTATATTGCTGTGTAGAACGTTAACTGCATTTTTTATATTTAATTCTAAAGAAATGTAATTTCGTCCCCCGCACTTTATTCGGGCAGGTGTGTTCACGTAGAGGATTCTAGATTTAAATTCAAAGAGACAGTATCGATAGAGGTGTATATGACTTTCTTCTTTCAGACGAATGCAATCAGAGTTAAAATAAAATTTATCCTTGCTCTTCCAAGCTTTATAATGGCAGTGAACGGGGGGTGAGATTTTGAAGCTCAAAAAAGTCCATCCATCCATCATAAAACTGCTTCACACGGTTCCGGGGGTTACTAAAGGCCTTCAGACGCGAATCGATGCGTTTGTGTAAGAAAAATATTCATATTTAAAACTTTATAAAGCAAAACATCCAGCTTCCAGCAGACCATGACTTACGAAGAATGCATAATGCCTCTCGCAGTTCAAAACACTTAAGTTACGTCCTATGTCGCATCGCGGTTTGAACTGTGAGAGGCATTATGCATTCTTGTAAGTCGCGGTCCACCAGAAGCTGGATGTTTTGCTTTATAAAGTTTTAAATATGGATATCTTTTTTTACACAAACGCATTGATTCGCATCAAAAAGCCTTTAGTAACCCCGGAGCCATGTGGAGCAGTTTTATATTATTGTAGCAGAGTTTGTGCTGGACATAATGCAGTCAGACATAAAGCTATGAAAATATTATAAGTACCTGAATGTTGAATAAACCCTTTTGAGTTACTTTACTCCGTGTCTCCTCGCTCCTTCGTTCCTCGTGTGTGTGAATCGTGACACAATCTGAGTTTTTTTAAAATGTATCCTGGGCTTTATAATGGCAGTGAACGGGGGGTGAGATTTTGAAGCTCAAAAAAGTCCATCCATCCATCATAAAACTGCTTCACACGGTTCCGGGGGTTACTAAAGGCCTTCAGACGCGAATCGATGCGTTTGTGTAAGAAAAATATTATAAAGCATAACATCCAGCTTCCGGCAGACCATGACTTACAAGAATGCGTAATGCCTCTCGCAGTTCAAAACACTTAAGTTATGTACTACGTCGCATCGCGGTTTGAACTGTGAGAGGCATTACGCATTCTTGTGAGTCGCGGTCCACCAGAAGCTGGATGTTTTGCTTTATAAAGTTTTAAATATGGATATTTGTTTTACACAAACGCATTGATTCGCATCAAAAAGCCTTTAGTAACCCCGGAGCAGTTTTATATTATTGTAGCAGAGTTTATGCTGGACATAATGCAGTCAGACATAAAGCTATGAAAATATTATAAGTACCTGAAATAAGCACAAATGTCAGAGCATGTCAAAACATTCCAGGGCCCCCAAAAAACCTCAGACCCCTGGGGGTTAACCCCCCGGAGCTGCGTGGAGTCGTTTCATGATGGATGGATGGACTTTTCTGAGCTTCAAAATCTCACCCCCTGTTCACTGCCATTATAAAGCTTGGAAGAGCAAGGATACATTTTATTTTAACTGATTGCATTCGTCTGAAAGAAGAAAGTCATATACACCTGGTTTGAGGGTGAGTAAATCATGTGGTAATTTTCATTTTTGAGTGAACTAGGGCAAACACAATCAGTCCCATATAGGCTGCCTGCATGGGCCCAAGTTAGAACCCACATGGGTAATCTCTATGCGGGTTCTGAATGGGGAAACAAAAATGGGCCCCATATGGGTTTCAAATATGGGTCAGACATGACAAATCATGTCTTTTTTTTTTTTTTAGTTTAACAGAACATGTGCTGTTAGTGTGACCAGCTCTGTTCAGTTGAGGATACTTCTCTTCTCCACTGTAAGAGTTTGAATTTATGATCCATATTGTTAGATTATTACTTTATGCAAAACTTACCCAGTTACAAAAAACATCAAAGCTATACAATGACATGACTCTTTTTTTCTTTTTAACATTGTAACATTTTCATATACTGACAATTTTTGCTACACACTGAAACTCACTTTATTTCAGACGCTATCACAACCTCATCATCTGCAGAGAGAAACTGACACTCAAAATACACACATGGTGGATGTAAAGACATCATAGAGGACTGTGAAGATATTTCACTGGAACTTGGGCTTCATTATCTATATCATGTTCTGTGCCAATTGTCATTTATTTATGTATTCACCTATCACCTTTATTTTTTCTACAATTTGCATTGTCACAATAAATAAATAAATAAACAAATAAATAAATAAAAGTACCTAACAGACATAACATGAGAAAAAATATGAATAATATATAATATAAAAATAATAACAATAATACTAATAATATAAAAATTCCAATTATCTAATATTGAACCCATTTAATCAAAATAAACTATTAATGAAAAGGTCATTGACACTATTAAGGTCCTATACCACTTTCAAAGCATCCCTGATAGCAACGGGGCGGATCCGCCCTCAAATCGGCAGCCCTTTCTGTGAGACGGGTAGTTTAGTTGGCTATCCGGATTTTAATGGTATATGTAAATGAACGTTAGGTAATTTTTCACCCCTCTTCAGGAATAACTGCAGGCGAGAATAAACTTTTTTTTTCATTACATACACATTTTGTGATCTGAAATAAACTAGCGGACTCATTACGGAGGCTGGGCGGATTCGCAATCCGAACGCGCTATTTTCTAACAGTCGTCTCTGAAATCAAATCAAATCCTCCTCGGAGTGGTGAAGTTGCGGCCGGCCAGTTCGAAGAGGACTGAACACGGCAAGAATACTGTTTAAATATGCTTTATATGTACAGTTGCCAGTAACATTAAGGTTAATAAAGTAGTTAATTGCTTTGTTGGCATGTTTAATTGTGAAATTGCGTTGTGGAAAGTTAGCTCTTCAGCACATTAGCATTATCGTAGATTTGAGTACGTTAATATCAGGCCTATTTAGACGGGATCTCCTTCTTTTTTGTGGAAAGCACAACAACAATTCAGAAAACATTATAACAAATCAGAAAACACAGACAAATTCGAAAACAAAATAACAAGTCAGAAAACACAACGACAAATCCGAAAACAAATGAACAAGTCAGAAAACAACGACAAATCAGACAACCGGAAGAGGTAAGTATAGTTTGAGACAGCGCCATTGGTTTGGGATTACTCACCGCTGACTGGACGAGACATCTGTCAATCAACGTATACAGGGAAGAACCAGCCGAAGAACAGCGGAGTCGTGGTAGAAAGTTCGGAGATGGTATTAAAGTTCTTTTAGAAGAACTTTAGTTTAGTTAAAGAAGTTTAGTTAAAAGTGACTGTAAATCATCAGCTCCAGTGGTGCAGATGGATAAGTGCGTGCGAAAATAAATGCCTTTACAATGTGATACGAGATTTGAAAAGGGAGAAAAAAAAAGA
>NW_015546184.1:77749-79093 GCF_001515605.1 Sinocyclocheilus anshuiensis | reverse complement strand
AAATATATTCCCCACCTCTTGTAATGTTATTTCAGATCATTTATATGAAATGAAAAAATACTAAGATACTCTTGTCTGTGTGTGTGTGTGTGTGTGTTCTGTTGCAGCTTCACAGCTCATTCAAAGTGCTCCAGTCTGGTTTTTGATTCTACATCATTCTTCGATATTCTACTTCATCTTTAAAAGTAAGATTAAATAGAGTTTAAAACTTGATTTAGCCAACTATTTTGTCAAATACTGACATTGATCCACACTACAGCTTAAACATGGAATAAATGTGCAATGTCAAAAGGTTAATATCAATAGAGAATGGCAATATGTTGTCACAATGGCAATGAAGAGGTATTTCATGCAGACATTGATAAGGGCAATGGCAATTGATGATACAGCAAGTGTTAATCATTCCAACGCGATCTGTTGAGTCATATAAACATAAAATAATATAAAATGTCTACATTCACTACGGAACTCGGATTAAAATTAAACTGAAACTCGGTATGGTAAACAACTAAAATAAAATGTGGCCTTATAATTGATATCTGTAGATTTATTATATTATAGATACAGTGATTTGCATTAAACTGTAAGTGCTAACACCACAAATAAAGAAAAAAATATATACATGGAAATGTTATCTGCGGCAGCTCGTTGATACCCGGCCACTTATTTGTACGTATTAAACTTATTCATTTATTTGGTCGCTTGCATCCTTGTTCGACAGATCTAAAATATATTCCCCACCTCTTGTAATGTTGTTTCAGATCATTTATATTAAATTAAAACATACTAAGATACTGTGTGTGTGTGTGCTCTGTTGCAGCTTCACAGCTCATTCAAGTGCTCCAGTCTGGTTTTTGATTCTACATCATTCTTCGATATTCTACTTCATCTTTAAAAGTAAGATTAAATAGAGTTTAGCCTACTTTTACGTCCTACATTTAACAGTAATCTTTGCTATGAGATGTCATGAAATTTTGTATGAAAATGTGCTTGTGTGATTACAGGTGCTGTGAGAAAAAGTCAACACCGATACTTGTTACTTATTTCAATGTTTTTGTCGCACTCTTGTTCTAAGGTTATCACAGTCAGCTGGATCCGGTCCGTATCCAGATCAGATGATGGACCTGCAACATGAGACGACCACAACGCAGCCCTGAATGTCAGCAAAGACCACGACAAGTGAACATCACGACTGGACTGACATCAGCACAGATCCTCAGCAAAGACCACGAGAAACAGACAAGTCCTCTGCACAGACCCCTATGGCCAGCAATGAACGTGTCAGGCCAGGAGCTGCTAGGACCACAATGCAGTTTTATCCTGCTTATAGTCACTGTTAATCCA
>NW_015546184.1:67899-76350 GCF_001515605.1 Sinocyclocheilus anshuiensis | reverse complement strand
CTGAAGGGGTTTAACAACTGCAGTTTTCAGGGAGTTTGGAAAAGTCCCAGAAAGAAGTGAGGCGTTCACCACTTCTAACAGATCTGCTTCTAAACAGTTAAGCAACCGTTTGAAAAAATATTTGGGAAGCGTGTCAAGATAGCAGGTTGACAATTTAAGGTGCTGTACTATTTCTTCCAAAATTTAGCTATCAATCTCTTCAAAAGCAGACATAGTATGGTATTGCGGGTATTGCGGTCAAATCTGTCTGACCTCTGCATAATTTGGGGATGTGCTAATCACCTTCCTGATCTTCTCACCAGTCGTCCACTACTGGCTAAACGGCAGCCCTGCTGGACAGACTACAATTTCTCCTCTGATCAAATGACAGCGTGACGTATCCTGATCTTCAAGCAGTAGGAGCTGGATGAAATATTCTGAATGACATCAGTCCACAATCTCACTAGTGATGCAGCCTGAAATCATAATCACACCATCTTTTTTCATTTATCCAGAGGAGCTGACTGCTGACTGCTCCTGGTTTCTCCCAAGCTGTGTTTTCTTCGTTTCAGTCACCTGCTGGAGTTTACTGTCACCTGTCACCTCTGGCTTGCTTAGCTGGGGTTTAAAAGACACTGAATATTCAAGAATAATATTGATTTGATTGTACTGACACTATTGCATAATGACAAAGCTTGAACTTAAGCAATGAACTAAATGACTTTGTTTCATAATGTATTAATTTTACAACATTTTCACTGATATTTAATTTTATTAAATCAACATCAAGCTGACACAAAGTGAATAATGAAACTTTTGTGTGCTATAAAATTCCTTATGGCTGAATTGAACTAATTAATTCGTAAATATTAACTTTACAAAGTTATTGAACTGAATTGCCTTTTTAGAGGTAAAGTTTTTCATTAAATAAAACAATGTTTTACAATTTGTGGTTGCATTTTATTTTTTATTTTTTAGGTATTTCCATTTCTAGTTTTGGCCAGATTACCCATTTTAAATAAGGTATAGACCCACTAAATGAACGGGTCCAGATCGGATCCGGTCCGGATGAGTTACTTAATCAGCGGGTCCTGATCGGATCCGGTTCGGATCCGTTTCTTTATCAACGGGTCCGGATCGGATCCGGGCCGGATGAGCTACTTCATGAACGGGTCCGGATCGGATCCTGGCCGGATGAACCGCTTTATTAGCGGATACGGGTAGGGTCTGGACCGGATACGGTCCGGATCCGTAATCCTTCTCTGTTCCGGATCCGTTGCGCTGTGCAAGTGGACTCCGATACGGACCCGTTTTGCGGATCCGTTCCGGAGCTTGTGGTGACTCCGGGGCGGATCCGCTCCGGAGTCATTTTGCTATCTGGGATGGTTCTTTATGAAACCTTAAAAAAGGTTCTATTTAGCACCAAAAGTGTTCTGCTATGTTACAAGCTGAAGAACCCTAATTTGGTTAGCATTTTTCTTAAGAGTGTTATTATTATTATTGTTATCATTATATTTATTTTTATTGAATGCTACGTTACACAAATAGGTTATAGTAATATGTATACGTTATTTGTATTCTACAGCATTCAATACAAATTTAATAATAACAATAATGTTAGCCTACCCTTTAAAATCTACAATTCAGCTGTTCGCCAAAAGTATATTGTACATTCTGTAAAAGAAATGTGTCCAGCATGATACATCATAGCAAAAAAAAAAAAAAAAACACGTATTGCAAAAGGTCATGCGTATTGTTCCAACTGCGCCATTTTGCAACCGCTTGGCGGACTTTTTCTGTCACTTCACTTGACGTTAGGAGGCCTGAGTGTGTGTGTGTGCGCTTCAGCGAGCTACAACTGCGGTGAGTATGTTTGATTATGACTTCGGTTAAATGATGTCAGAGTGTTTTAATAAACTGTATATTCCTTAACAGAATAGAACAGAATACAAGTATTTAATAAAGAAGTTTCTTTAGCTGTAAGACTGGGGACGTTTGCTAATTAACTAAATGATTTGCTTCGATAAATGATGTCAGAGTGTTTTAATAAACTGTATATTCCTTAACAGAATAGAACAGAATACAAGTATTTCATAAAGAAGTTTCTTTAGCTGTAAGACGGTGGGGACGTTTGCTAATTAACTAAATGATTTGATTCGACATTGTAATATTCGCGAAATTTAAAACAATATACACATTGTTGAACCGTTTATATGGCGCGGAGAAACAGTCAGGTCAAGTAGTTAAACGGTTAAACACAAAACGTAAATGTTTGTTTATCAGTTGAATATTCCTTTATTTTTTATTATTCTCTTAACGATGTTTTTTTTTTTTTAATCGTGAAATTCAACAGCTGCATCATGATGCAATGGGCATCAACTGATCGAGTTGATGCCTATTTGCCCACGCTTTTTTTCTTTTTATATGCATAATTTAGACAGCTATTTAATTAAAGAGACCCACTGAAAGGAAAAATTGAAATCGCATCATATGACCCCTTTAATTAAAGAGACCCACTTCTAATAAGCTACCCGTAAAATACAGGAAAAATCCATATACATTTTTTTTCCCAACAAATGTCACACATAGCCGAATAAACTCAAGTGTGCAGTGTGGACTAACAGAAAAAAAAAATAATAATCAATTTCAGAATTAGTAGTAGAGAAGCCCGTTTGCATGGGATTGCATTGTAATAACTTTGTTTCCAAAGCGTCGGATGTGTGGATATCACGCGCTGTAAGCCCTCGCATTTTTAAACACGAGCTCGTGTCCCCACATTAAACAGAAGAGGATGTTCTGCAAATATAAGGCTGAATGGGAAAAATATTGTCAATGCGTCTGTCCGTTAAGGCGAATTGCATAGATTACCGAAAGCTGCTGCTCAAGGTGAACATATATTAATATCTACAAATATAATATTACATATACTATCAGAGTTTAGACAGATAACCTATTATATTTTAGACATTATTAGACATATCATTAATTGATTTTTATAGGTTATTAATATTGGCATTAAGATTATAAATGTTTGATTTTTAAAATGCTATTAATATAAATAATGTTTCATAATTTATGATCAAGGGCTACATAATAAATAATCCTGTCATATAAAATGTATGGCATTTAAAATAGAATAAAAACCTTGTAAAAAGAGTTAAAATAGTTAATAGTAGGACAAATAACATGCACATGTTGCTAATGTATAAACTATACGTGTAGTCATGGTAGAGGTTCCTGAAGGAGTGGCCTTACCTCTGAAAACCCAGTCTGACCTTGAGGCTCTTGATCAGAAGTTGGGGGATCGTAGTGTCATGTCTGTTGTTGTAAGTTTACTTTATTTTATCATTACTATTATCTTTAATTATTCATTTCTCCTCCTGGAACTCATTTACGTTAAAAAAACTGATTTGTTTAATCTTATTAGCTTCTTGTTTTTGCAGTTTATGTAAACCATTGGTTTCTCCTTTTGGCTCTCATCCTTACGTTACCATGGTGGCAGATGTAGGTGGCACAAGTGTAGATGATGCAACAAGAAGAATGATGAAATACATCTTATCAAATGAGCTGGCATTGGAGTACAATTTGTTTGGTCGTCATGGGAAAAAAAAGTTTAAAGATTTGCGTCTTTTCAACGTTGTGTATGGTAAGTATGACTTAAGTTGTTAATACTGTGATCTTAAATTTGATGGAAACACTTTACAATACGGTTCCATTAGTTAACATTAGTTAATGCATTAACTACCATTAGCTAACAATGAGCAATGCTTTTGTTAGTTATTATTATTATTACTCTAGTTAAGCTAGTAGTTTCTGCTGGTGTATAGAAGTACTTAACGTAAGCTTTTAGTAATAAATGAAAAGCAAACTTTTTTGCTGATCCGAAAAATGATCTGATCCATGAATCAAAATCTGTAGTATGATCTGAACCGTGAGTTTTGTAATCCGTTGCAGCACTAATATGTATGTACCAAGAGCTGTAAAACCACAAATTCACACTTGGCAAATAAAGCTGATTCTGATTCTGATAGAACTTGCTTACATGTTTCACTTTTTGTAAGAAAGCACGGTTACACTTTACTTGAAGGGGTGTGCATAAGACTGACATTACACCTTCATAATCATGACATGACACATGTCATGAATATGAAGTTTTTTTATGCATGTTTATGACAACTGTCATTAAGTGTCATTCGCTCAGTTATGTAATTTTTAATGCAAAGATGACATTGAGGAACTCTCTGCATGTCCCTGGTAAAGCCTGACATATTAAATTATACTCTGAAAATCTGTTGCAGTACATTAAAACTTTAGACAAAATATTTAAAAAAATAGGAGAGAGGCAGATAATCACACGCTAAGTTTCCCTGTCGCTTTCTGCTGTGAGCGTGTGGAGGAGCTGCCTGAGCCCCACCTTAGACAAAGAGGTTTGTTGAAAATCCATCAGCCAGAGTTCCTCAACATGATATTTCTTTAAACAATACATGGCAAATGATGAATAATTTTTTTATTTCTTGAGACCTTGATACAATTCCACACTGTTGATGACACGACTGTGGTGCTAAAGTTCATTGTCATTAAATTTTCATCAGTTTGTTAGATCGGCCAAATTTAGTGACTGCCGATTGAGTCATACAAAATGTGATTATCTGCCGATACTGATCTGTAGCCAATTGGTCAGACCATCCCTATTTGTAATGTTAATTAACTTGTATATTGTTATCTTAAAAAGTCATTTGTTTTTGCAGAGGCTCTTAAGAACAACCCGCTGACGTCAAAGGTCAACCAGCAAGAGGCTGAGAGGGCACTGTCAAAATGGTTCACTGGAGCAAGAGACAGAGGAGGACAGAGGGCCTCAAGAATGCACCAAAAGATGGCTGCAGTTTAAGGTTTACTGAAAAAGTTGCTGCTTCTAACTGTTATAGTTATTTTTTTTTTTCTGACTTGTATTCCTACATTTCTTTTTAAAGTGAGCTAAAGCTTCCTAAAACACTTGAGGCTGGTTCTAAAAGTTTCGTGCCATTGTGACATAAACATGACATATAATGTTGGTTAGTTAAATAAAATTGGAATTTGAAAGGATTTCAGTCATGATATATAATGTTGTTTAGTTAAATAAAATTGAAATTTGAAAGGAATTCAGTCTCACTTTTCTCTCTATTGCTTTCTGCCATGGTAATTGTTTTTGCAATTTTATTTGTGTGGTGTTGCTATACAGTTTTGCCAACAATCCCACTTACAACCCTTGTTTCAAGCCCATGTAGTACCCACATAAAACTTAAAGATGGGTCCTGCACATGTTGCCTAGATGGGACCCACCTAGTAGCAAGAACAATCCTATATGAAATCCATGTGGGCAATTGGCATGGGGCCATTATGGAACCCGCGGACAATTCAATCCCATATAAAACCCATATTTCAGCCCATTTCAAACCCACATGGGCCCCGCATACAAATGTTAGCTGGGTTAAAGCTGGGACCGAGATGGGTCTTGTGCATGTTGCCCAATTGGGTACCAACTTCTGACAAGTGGTGCAGGAAACCCTAATATGGACAAAAGCATCCGGCTATCGCTGTAACAGAGCTGAATAAAAAGCAGGAAAAAACTCTTACTTCCAAAGGCTACAAACAGCAATATAAACAACAGCTGTGCATGCTCTCTTCTCGCAGTTTTTGTATAATAATAATTTAATAATACAAGTATACAAGCACACCGCTCCGCTGAGAGCTCCACTTACCGGCAGCCGGACGTTATGAAGGCATCCTGGTAGTGTGCTACATTAAAGGTGTCTGAACATGAGGGATAGTCCCTGATGAGATTGTCAGGTGAAAAGTCATCATGTAGATAATTTTATCTACGAATAAATTATTATTCATTAATTTTACTAATAGTTAGATTGGGCAGGCCTTTACAAAATGGCATTTAATTACAAAAAAAATTTTTTGCCTTGACAAAAGAGCACTTTGGGCATCAAGGGGAAAAGGGGCAGGTGCTCAAGCACCCATCGCACCCCCCTCTGCACGTGCCTGGTAGGATGTGTATTCACCAAGTTTGTTAGAACAATATGTTTGAATAAAGCTTTGTTTCATGTGTCCATGACTTGTATTTATTGTCATGGATACTTTTATTTATTCTTTTTCTCATTTATTCATGTTTCCTGTTGTCAGTAAATAAAATATAATTGTTTCATTAACTTATGCATTAATTCATTACTTGACTAAAAATTGAGATGTATTCACCTTGGCTGAATTTGTCTAGTGTGTAGTCATGCATATCTATGGCATATGATAAAACAAATTACATTTTGCTTGTTTTACTATATATATATATATATATATATGTATACACACACATACACACTCTACTAATATATATATATATATATATATATTTAATTATTGGTCAGCATTGATCATTATTATTGTTCATAAGTGTTGGGGTGGGCTATCAATGCATTCTGGGGTAATCTTAATTTTTAAATAGTAATACTTACATTTTTCAAGTGTAAAATCTTCTCCAAAGGCGAGATCTTCTAGCAGCTGATCGACATCTCCTTTGTGCAGATATTACAAATATTCGTTGTGCAAACATTGCAAACGCTGCAGAAAACTGTACTAGGTAGGGTTGTGGAGTTACTGATGCTATGAGGTGATAGTGCACCTGTCCCTCTTATGTTCTTTTTTTATTATTACTGCAGAACTTCTAATTACATACAAGCTCAGGGAAAGATGGTTGTATCTTTAACAATGAGAGCAGAAAAGCAGAAAACAAATATAATGGGTTTGCATACACCATAGTATAGTATGAGATTATACACGGGAAAAAAAGGCACAATGACAAGGTTAAATATCTTTGAATAATCATAATATTCATATAATCAAAGCATCAAAATATTGCATTTGTTGTTGTTTATAAGCCGGAGGGATGAAACAAGAGAGTTAAATTCAACAAGAAAAAGAGGAAAACAAAGGAGATTTAAGCCGGTTTTGCTTGTGGATGAAAAATGTTGCACATAAAATAAAGTAACAACATATTCAAGAGATAACAATTTTGGGTTTTCGTAAGAAAAAATTATTTAAGGATTAAACTGTGGGTCATAGTAGGGTTAAATATATAAAAATTTCAATCAACCCAAAATGTATTGGTTATACTACAATCACAATAAAAGTGCAGCTGTTTCTTCAACAAGACCACAAAATGAGGAAATTTCATAAACATCAAAATATTTACAGAGAGCTCAATTAAACCTGTCGCTCATATCTTTTAAGTTGTTGCGCTTGTTATAACGTCGTAGATCACATGCTAAAGTCAACATGGCAGATGAAGTCTGGCTCGCATTCATACTTAACGAGATTTGGCGGTAGAGTACCTACTCTTTTAACGCTCGTTATGTAAGTACTTATTGAAATTAAGTACCTACTCATTGAGTAGGCGGTTTCGGACTCAGCCACTGTCTTATTTATATTGTAATTGAACACTTACACCTAATTGGGTGACACAGTAGCCAAGAAGCTTTTCTGCTTGGAGTCTGCATGTTCTCCCTATGTTGGTGTGGGTTTTCTCCAGGTGCTCCCCTTTACTTATGACAAGTTTATATATGTATATATATATATATAAGTAAAATAAAAAAGTTTTTTTTTTTCATGATGCTACTAAGAGGACCAGTGACCACTTACATGCTGCAAAGTTTTGGGAGTGACATTTATATGCACATATGTCACTATCATTGCAATGATAGTGATAACCATAACAATGGACAGGGCAAAAATGTCAAAATAGATGTAAATTAAGGCTAGAGCACCCTCACTACTTTCAGAAGCACGTTCAGTGATTTGATTCTGGATCCGGGCCTGCCTGTATCTGGAGAAGTAGGAGAAATTATAATTTTAAATATTTTTATATTATATTTATATATTTACCCCATATAGCCTCTTGTGTAGCGCACATTCTGTATGTGCTTTGAGCGGCCATGCATGGTCCTCTCCAATACCGTGACCCAGATACATTAGCACACAAAATTATAGGTCTCGGCATTGTTCCAGAGACTGCTCTAGTGGGAGAATTACTTCTAATTTGGCCAAAGAAAACGTTGAAAATGTTTATTAAAGGTGCTAAAAGTCAAAGAAAAATCTGGAAAGTCATCAATATTTTACTTTTTCGGGCAGGTTCAAATTTTCATTTTGGGTTTCAACAGACCATTTAAAAACACAACCATTCTTTTTAAAGGGGTCATATGATGCTGCTAAAAAGAACATTATTTGGTGTAATGAAATGTGTTTATGCTGTTTAAGGTTCAAAAAACCCATTATTTTCCACATACTGTACATTATTGTTTCTCCTCTATGCCCCGCCTTTCTGAAACGCGTTGATTTCTACAAAGCTCATCGGTCTGAAAAGCAAGGTGTGCTGTGATTGGCCAGCTATCCAGTGCATTGTGATTGGCCGAATACCTCAAGCGTGTGACGGAAATG
>NW_015546184.1:66190-67778 GCF_001515605.1 Sinocyclocheilus anshuiensis | reverse complement strand
CCGGAGGGCTAGAGTGAGCAGAGGCCAGGGGATAAAGTGAGGAACTTTAAATCGCATCATATGACCCCTTTCAATTTCTCATGGTCATGGTTAAAAAAAACGAAAAACGAATGGACGCAAAAGTACACGGACCATTACGGACCATATTGCTTTTAATTTTCATTCAAATAAAGAAATATTCCCAACCCAGAGTTGATTGAAAACGAGTCATATCCTCCAGGTCTGAGTGCAATTATTGGATAGCATTATATTGTAGACTGATTGGAGATTAGTAATCATAATAAACATGCTGCTACAATAAAAACAATAACATTACATTACATTTAAACCAGTGTATTTGTTGTGAGGGGTAAATTGTGTGTTGCACAATATATATATATTTTTTTATTTTTTAAAAAGTTGAGTAAAGCAACATACATTAAAACAATGAAAGTTACATTTTCCTTCCTTCTAATATTTTTTATATACATATATTTATGCATGTGTTCACATTGGATTGTTGTGTTTATGTATGGTTATATTGAATTGCTGTGATTTCTTTTGTGTGGATTGCGGTGTTTTTTTCTTTTCTCTTTTGCAAGCAGTATTCTCAAAGCCACACCTCTATTTTTCTAATTATATCGAATGAACTAATGAGTGATGGACATTGGGTGAGTGCAGAAATATGTTTCCCTATAAAAGGACAGCTGTGACTGGGATCCGATAGGGGGCAACACCGTGCGATCGCATCTGGAATTGGCCTAACGAAAGGACGGGCTAAAGAGAGTCACGTTTGCACCTGCGCCGGATTCTGGCAGT
Organism: Sinocyclocheilus anshuiensis; assembly: GCF_001515605.1. Classification (NCBI taxonomy): domain Eukaryota; kingdom Metazoa; phylum Chordata; class Actinopteri; order Cypriniformes; family Cyprinidae; genus Sinocyclocheilus; species Sinocyclocheilus anshuiensis. The sequence continues at coordinate 66,980 of NW_015546184.1, read as the reverse complement.
GAGTGTGTTGCATGCGGTGAGACGGCATATGGCTATGTAAGTGTGCAGCGTCCTGCAGACAAATAAAGGCGAACGCCCAGCAAACAGGGGACGTCCCCCGGGACGTTCCGAACGTCCGTTTAGGTCCGCAGTACGTCCGCTTTGTAACGTTCGCGGGATTTGGTCCGCTGTGTAACGTTCGCTGGCGGACGTTTTGAGGACGTCCACTTACGTCCGCATTTGGTCCTCTTTTTGACGTACGCTGGCGGACGTTTTGAGGACGTCCGGGTTTGGTCCGCCGTGTAACGTTCGCAATAGGACACATGCTTATTCGATAACTGTTTTATTTCCTATTTTGGTTTATGTATATGATTTAAAAATATAAAAAAAAAATGTAAGATTAACTGTTTTTTTTTCCAAGGCATTGTTAGAAGCCAGTGTTTCCTGTCATAGCTATGCAAAGATTTGATTTCAAAAACAGTATCATAGCTATTAAACTATATCTGGTTATGCTTTTAAATCTGTATTTAAGCTCAGAACGATCTTAAAGTAAAAAGAGATGCTAAAGTCTGATTAGTGCTTTAAAATTCAATTATTATAATAATTCAAGTGATGAAGGATTTGGAAAGTCTGACAGTAATCAGTGTTGAGCACTACTGTAAGGTAAACCCTTCCTGCTTTAAATGATTCAAAATGAGCAATAGTTGAAAACATTAGAAATTTAGAAAAGTAATCAAATGTAATCAGTTACATTTTTTAAATAAAGTAATTGAAATAGTTACACTCCTTATTACATTTTAAACAGGGTAAC
>NW_015546184.1:46524-65926 GCF_001515605.1 Sinocyclocheilus anshuiensis | reverse complement strand
GTAATTTTTCTTGTCTTCACCACCTGGCTACTGTTGTAAAATGTTGAGAGATTCAAACAAAAAGTAATCAACAAATAGAACAAAATAAAAAATAATAAAGACTGCAAGTGACGTCGCTAGCGGAAGTGCAAGTGTCTGAGAGTGCAAGCCTGAGAATGCACGTCTGAGAGTGCAAGCTCCAGCTGCAGACAGACCCTTTTGAATTTCGGACCGCTTGGTCTAAATCCAAATGTGTTCATTTTGTTGTTTCAGGTTAGAAGACAATGGGAAGAATTGCCATAGGACTACAGCTGACAACTAGAGACGCACACACACACACACACACACACACGGAAAGAGCACAGCAACTTTACAATTGTTCAATTAAAATAAACGTATTTTGCTCCATACAACGTGTCTGTTGTCTTTGATTAGCCTAAAAGTAAAATAAAATGACATTCAGAGGACTTAAAGCGAAAGTCCCCTAAACGTCCCGAATGGCCGCTGCAAGTCCTGTGAACGTCCCCTTCAACGTCCGGAGGACGTCTTCTCGAACGTCCGCTCGACGTAAAAGGGGACCCTACACGCTGACGTCCGGGGGACGTTCGCAGAGGCCATTTAGGGGACGTCCTGGGGACCTTTTTTTGTTAGCTGGGAAGTTACGCCACTGATTTCAGTAATGCGTATGAATGAATTTCACTAAGGCTGGTCAATGTTTTTCATTTCACTAGTGTTTGTAAGATGTATTTCAGTAATGCATATTAATTAATTTCACTAAGGTTGGTCAATGTTTTTCGTTTCACTAGTGTTTGTAAGAGGCTTTTCAATAATTATGGCCTATACGGCCCCTCATACACAACAGTCACTCTGGTCCACACTCCAGTATAGTAGGTGGCGGTAATGCACCTTAACGTTGGATGCCACCCACCATAAAACAAGAAGAAGAAGAAGAATTAACCGGACGTGCGTGCTGAAGGTCGTGAATTAAACGGTAAATATCGAGCTTGCTATACGCTTATAACAAAACTTCTATGGTGAAATCTGTATACATTTTAATAATATCACGTTGTTATGTTTTTCATAACGCTAAATAAGTATTTTCATTTAACTAACGTGCCTCGTTTTTGAACTACGTTGGTCGTTTGGTCGTCATTGCTAGCTAGTGTTAGCTAACGTAGACAGATCGTTCCGTGTCTCAAAAGGCACCAACTTTTTAATATTAATTTAAATTAAAAGAAAACTCGGCTTGGCGTCTGCATGCGCTGTATCACTTCTAGAGAAATAATATTCAAATTGCATATTGGCTAAACCGCTCAAATCTAGAACTGCACCTAAGAGCACATTTGTATATAAAACATGCACTTTAACAATATCTGAAGATGATTGGATAATGTAATCGTGGCTCTTTGTATGGTTGTCTTGAAAGTCGGTCAGACATCCATTTGTGATGGTCAGAATAGCACGTAGCAGTGCGGAAGGGTTATCGACAACTTGACTATAAGTGTATGCAGTTTCTTTTATTAATGTCCCATTATTGTCATCTCTTTCTAGAAGTCAAAATGTCACTTCCAAAGCCAGCGATGAGAGGCCTCCTTGCCAAGCGTTTGAGGTTTCATTTGCCCATCGCATTCGGTCTCTCCCTCATTGCAGCAGCCGCCTTCAAGGTCAGTGTTATTGTGTTGATCAATCAGTTTTTGTTGTTTTTTGATCATATGCGCTATATTAGACCTTTGTGGTCTACAGTGCTGTTCAAAATTGTGATTGGCACTTCAGTCTCTTGCTTGGGTCAAAATGTTTATGTGCGCTAAATTTCGGACCGCTTGGTCTAAATCCAAATGTGTTCATTTTGTTGTTTTAGGTTAGAAGACAATGGGAAGAATTGCCATCGGACTAACCACAGCTGACAACCAGAGACGCACACACACACACGGAAAGAGCACCGCAACTTTACAATTGTTCAATTAAAATAAACGTATTTTGCTCCATACAACGTGTCTGTTGTCTTTGATTAGCCTAAAAGTAAAATAACATAACATTCAGAGGACTTAAAGCGAAAGTCCCTTAAACGTCCCGAATGGCCGCTGCACGTCCTGTGAACGTCCCCTTGAACGTCCGGAGGACATCTTCGCGAACGTCCGCTCGACGTCAAGGGGACCCGACACGCTGACGTCCGGGGGACGTTCGCAGAGGCCATTTAGGGGATGTCCTGGGGACCTTTTTTTGTTAGCTGGGTGAGTCTATGGTTCGAGGCATCCTGTGGAATAGCAGCGTGAGAGACGGGTGCTGACTGGTTGCGGACGTCTACTTGAGTGCTGTAGTGACGATCGAGAGCAAACGCCCACTGGGGTGCTTTAGCCAGTGACTACGTGGGACTGGATAGCGGGGTGCTATCCGGTCACGTTGTGAGTACGAATAAACTTGACCTAACGGTGTGCCTATGAGATCCAGCCAATTGTCTTAAGGAAAGAAATGAATTTGCATGGGTTGATTTTTATTTAAATGAGTGACTTTTTGGATCGGCCGATTTCTTTTAAAGAGAGGCTATGTAGTTTTATTTTATAATTTGTCACCTATGTGAAGATTGGATTGTGTGTTTACATCGTGTATATTCTCTGTCTTCCAGCGTCGTCCCTTCGCTGTGGAACTGAGAGTTTAATGGTCGCCAGCGGTGATGCAAATGCCCAACAGAGACTGATTTGAACTCGGACTGCCTATCGAGCTTGGACTTGGACTTCGTGTTCGTTTTCCTTTTTTTATTTAATTGATTGTAATAAATAGAGTTTTATTCTGATCTTTTGTTCGGGTGGTGTTTTCCACTGTTCCATCCCTGTAAAAGAAAGGAACCTGTGTGAACGTGAGTTCCTGGGGTTTTTAGTTTAAACTCTAGATGGCATAGTCGGCTACAAAGAAGGTATTTTACATATAATTTAGTACTATTAATATTAAAATCTAATGTAATGGCGAACTCGGCCGCTGACATATTCCTATTAGCCCTCCTGCAGTAACTTAAGCAGCATGCAGATTGTTTATCTCAGGACTGTGGCGACACCAGCAGCGCATAATATGATATAATATCTCCTGTAATGGGGAAAACATATGATGACATATGTTATTACGAAAAAAATTTATTTAAATGACATAACATCTCGACATTACAACATAATTGACTGGAAAAATGTATGTGGCAGCCAGAGCTGGGTAGTAACTGATTACATGTGATCTGGATTATGTAGATTCCAAAAATTAAGTACTTGTAATTAGATTAATTTGCATTTTAAAATACTTGTAATCAGACTACAGTATGTTGATGCTTCTCCTCTTCAGTTCACCACACTCATTTTCTATAGGGTTCAGCTCAGGGAACTGGGTTGGCCAGGGCAGAAGCTTGGTTTTGTTCTCAGTGACCCATTTTTGTTTTGATTTTGATGTTTGTTTGTGGATCATTGTCCTGTTGGAAGATCCAACCATGGCCCATTATAAGATTTCTAGCATGGACAGTCAGTTTTAAATTTTTTATCCATTGGTATTTTACAGAATCCATTATGCCATCTATCTGAATAAGATATCCAAGATCTCCGGCAGAAAAATAGGCCCACACCATTAAAGATCCAGCAGTATATTTAATTGTACACATGGGGTACTTTTTTATCTCTGTGTGCACCAAACCCATCTTGAGTGTTTGCTGCTAAAAAGGTAATTTTCTTAGTTTCATTTGACCATTGAACCAAGTCCCGTTTAAAGTTCCAGTCATGTCTAGCAAATAAATACGCTGGAGTTTGTTTTTGGATGAGACCGTTTTCTTTTCTAGTTTTTTTCTTGAAACCCTCCAAAACAACAGTTTTTAGGCTTTCTGACCCCAAGACTCAACTATTTTCTGCAGTTCTCCAGCTGTGATCCTTGGAGTCTTTGGCCACTCAAAATCTCCTCTTCACCGTGCGTTAGGACGATATAGACACACATCTTACTGTAAGAGAAAAATATTTAATTCATAATGTGATTTTCCGCAGAGTCATGTGACCTCGACCAGCGATGTGGCTGTAAGTTTCTAGGCTCGTCCTCAAATCCCCATAAAGTTAATATATTGAGGAATTCCGTGCTAAGAATCATACTCATTTGATTACTAATGTCGTCTAGTAAATCTGCAACAAAAAGGGAATGTACAAATTCCCCGGTTAAGAAAAGACCGAAAGAAATCATAGGCCTATCAACTGAGGAACTCGACGACGCCATCTTAAGAGCTGTTAAACAGGCCCTGACAGAGCAACAACAACACTTCGATAAGGCAGTTCAGGCAGCGGTCAAAGGGGCTGTAGATAACTTGGTGATACCACAACTAACAGATCTGAAATGTCAAGTCAAGGAGGCGAATGAATCTGTCAGCGGTCTCGCACGCAACGTTGAAGAGCTGGGTAAATCCTTTCAGAAAGTGAAGTCTTGATTTGATTCCCTCCACGCCACTGTACGAGCTCAAAATCAAGATATTAGAGGCCGCGATCGACAGATTGTATCACTCTCCACAAGATTAACGGAGATGTAAGACAGGAACCGCCGCTCAAATTTGAGGCTAGTGGGCTTACCAGAATCCGAAGAGGGAATCGGACCCGATTGGGTTTCTCAAGAAGTTTTTACCGTTGTGGATACCCTCCCTGGCTGGTCGTGAGATCAAAATTGAGAGAGCACATCGCCTTTACAACAGGAGGTAAACTGAATCCTCGCGCTCTCGCACTTTGATTTTCAAACTTCTGGATTACGCTGATCGTCAGGCAATTCTGAAAAGTGCGAGGGAGGCTTACCCTGTGAAACACAAGGAACGGATCCTATCCTTCTACCCCGATTTCAGTAACGAGACGGCGAGAAAGCGGATGGAATTCAACCAAGTTCGAAAGAAGATGATCGCCCTTGGTCTCAGGCCATTCCTCGTTTACCCAGCTGAGCTCAAATTGACACACCGAGGTCAATCTCTGATCGTTATAACACCACAAGAAGCAGATAAATTCCTAGACTCCAAGGAGATTCCAATAACTCCATTAAAGAAACCATCAGTAACAGCTTCGATTATGGGACATCAACGCAATTCCTGAGAAGATGACGGGCAGGAGATGACTAACGTTACCTAGGTTGGAAGTTATGGTACGTTCCCCTGAAAGACATTGTGTGTTTGGATGCTACGAAGGTTCAGTCTGTTTATTTGTGTTTATGTAAATGCATTTGTAATGCACGGGATGTCGTGTGAAGAAATCGGGGAATGAGAAAATTAAGTTAATTGCATCGCCGTCTAAAAAGAGTTACGGCTCGTGATTTTGTTTTTCTTTTTTCTTCTCAAGCCTCGGCTATACATGACCTGGCGGCTAGTGTACATAGTTATAATTGTCAGCACAATTGTTTGTTTACTTAGGATGTTAGATATAAACAATGTCTGGTCACATGGAGATATGCTTTCCAAATCCCATTCTGTATAATGCACGTTACTCTCTTTGTCTGAATTGCTCTATATTATTAGTTGGAATGTACGCGGGCTGAACTCTCCTATCATGCGCACAAGATGCTTGGAATTTTTACATCATAAATCTGTATCCATAGCATTAATTCAAGAGTCGCATTTAAAATCTGTCGATGTCCATCGTTTTCAAAACAGACAATTCAAGTTGGTGGCGCACTCCTGTGCTGACACTAAAACAAAGGGTGTTCTAATCTTAGTACGTAGGAAATTACAGATATCAATAGACTATACAGAGAATCTGATGAATGGAAGATGTGTATGTGCTCTTGTTGAAATTAATAATACTAAGATGCTTTTGGCCTCTGTTTATACCCCAAATACATTTAATTCATAATTGTTTATGTCACTGGAAAAAAGTTTAAGCAAATTTCCTGATATACCCCTTATTATAGGAGGCGACTTTAACTCTTATCTAGACCCAGTGATGGACCGATCATCTCCCTCAATTTCATCGCTTGCGTTTAAAACAATTTATATCCAATTTTAACTTAGTTGATTTATGGCACTTTAGAAATCATTTGAAAGATTTCTCTTTTTATTCAGCTCGGCGTCACACATATTCTAGGATCGATTATATATGTGTTTCACCATCTCTGATTAACAGTATTCCGCATATAACGATGTTACCCATTCTCATTTCTGATCACTCTCCGATACTTTGCAATATTATCCCCTCTACCTTCACTCCCAAGTTTTATAGGTGGCGATTTAATGACAGTCTGTTGACAAATTTAGAATTTATGGTGCAAATTAATCAATAGATTAAGGAGTACTTGGAGATTAATATATCACATTGTAAAAACCACAGATATTATGGGAGACTTGCAAGTGTTTTATAAGAGGGTTTTGTATAGCTTTCTCTTCAAAACTGAAAGCATAGAGAATGAGGAGACTGTCGGAGATTGAACAAGAAGTGGAGACTTTGGAGGGACAACAAAAAGTACAATTCACGGAGCAAAGAAGTAATATTATATCCGCTTTAAGGGGGGAATATAATCCTCTGTCTTTGCATAAAGCTGAGTTCATCGTGCATAGAACCAGACTAAAATATTATCTTCAGGGAGACAGACCTTGTCAGTTGTTGGTGTGGAAACTGAAACAAAATGAGGCAAAATGCTCAATAAACTCCATAAGAAATAATGATGGTGATATTGTAACAGAGCCCAAACAAATTAATCAGGTATTTTATGATTTTTTCAAGAGTTTATACACTTCTGATAATCCTGTAGATTTGCATAAATGTAAAACCTTTCTTAATAGCATTACTTTACCAAAATTGGCAGGATTGTTTGATCCTGCAAAAGAGTCTAGAGGCCTGGTTTCACAAATTTATAACTCTCTCTTAAAAACACAGTGTAAACGTTTGTCAATTGAGGTAGTGTGGGAAAAGGATTTAGAACAGGCTGGACTTCATCCTGATTGGCTTATGGTATGGTCAAATATGAGTGAAACATCTCAAAATTGGAATCACCAAATTATTCATTTTAAAACCATCCACAGAGCTTATGCGATGCCATATAGACGATACAGAATGGGATTAACATCTGATCCTAACTGCATTATATGTCAAAAATCTGTAGTTGGTACAATGTATCATATGTTTTGGGAATGTTCAGTAATCAGTCATTTTTGGACTCAAGTTTGTCGAGACTTAGAAGAACTGATTAACTGTAAGATCACTCCGGATCCTTGCTGAATGATGACTCTTCTTTGAACCTTGGCACAATGGACAAAAGGACTCTTTTTTTCGGGTTTCACTGCAGCAAAGAAAACAATAATCACACTTTGGTGGGACACTAAGGCAAACATCTCAAGACTGTGATTATTGAATATGCAACATATAGTTAATATGGCATGCTCTTTAGCTAGATTTAACAAAGCTAAACCAAGAACGGTACAGGCTCAGCAAAGAGTTGTAGAATTTATTTGTGACCCGTTCATTAGGTAGTAAGATGTATCTCCTTAGAATTGTGAAGTACTCATGAAGTACATGAACAAATAACGGCAGATGATTAAAAAAAAAAGAGAAATCATCAGAATCAGCAGACTCAGAAACTTGTATGAATGCAAGCATTTGGCATTAAAGCAAACAACATAGCAAAAGGTGTGAATTATATATGAAAGATAAACCTGCCCATTGTCCAATGAGAAACACAAATGTCTTTTAATGAATGCCTATTGTACTTATCATTGATGATGATATTGATATAAAGATCAATGTGCGTCCAATGGTTGTCCAAACAATCCCCAACCACCATGTGCTCCAAAAACACTTCAATACTTAAGTGAATGAATGAGTGTTAGCATGCTAACAAAAACATTCAACATAGAGCAACCATGAGAAACAAATTACAATTTGTTTATAAAGTCAACTGGAAAAATAAATGCAAGAATAAACCAAACATAGAAACTTACATTGATTGAGCTTGAAACACAAATGTTTCTCAATATGGACTCTTCAGCACTGTAGGTAGCAATACTCCTCCCTCTTCCTCTTCTTTCCAGTTTAACGGCATTTGGCATCCAGCTTATTGGTGCATTACCGCCCCCTTCTGCTCCGGAGTGTGGATCAGATAATAGGTTATCTATTCCCTTTTCCTACGAAAACTTACACATCACTCACATTGGCCCCTCACATTAATATCCACACACACATCACACATCAAATCCTCCTTGTATGTGCAAACATACTTGGCAATAAAGCTCTTTCTGATTCTGATTCTGATTTCTATGTTCTCTTTTGTTAGTGCCCTTTTAGCCAGCCTGTCCGCCATCTCAATACCCCTAATCCCAACATGTGCTGGGACCCACATATATCTTACGTGATATCCCTTATTAACTATTTTTGTGTTTAATCGAAGCACTTCATACAGGATATCTTGCCGAGCTTTTGAATGGAATGACCTTAAACTCGCTAAAACCGATAAAGGGTCAGAGCATACCAAAACCTTTCCTTTCCCTGCCCTTCCCTTTCCACCCATTGCAAAGCAATTAAAATTGCCATCATCTCTACTGTATATACTCCTAATTTATTAGATGTTCTTTTACTAATTTCTATTTCTTTTCCCGGAATTGCCACCCCAAACCCTGTTTTTCCTGTCTCTGGTTTTTTAGCACCATCTGTATAAATTTGTATGAATTCACTATAATTACCTCCTACTCGATTGTTAAATACATTTTTCAAATTAATTTCTTCCTTTGCTTTCTTTTTCTCTGTAAGCACAAACCAGTCTACCTCAGGCCATACAACCTTCCAAGGGGCAATCTTTGGAAAAACTACCGTAGTGCTTATTCGCAAGTTAAACACGTCTAACTCTTTTGCAACATTGTTTCCAATTCGACCAAAGTTTTCCTTTAAATTTCTTCCATTTTCCCAGCAATCCTGCAGTACTGCTTTTGTGGGATGAGAGTCATCATATCCCTGCAGTCCTGCCCAATAATTAGCCATCAGTTGAATCCTTCTTAATTCCAGTGGCATTTCGCCCATTTCCACTTGTATAGCAGGTACTGAAGAAGTCTTAAAAGCACCACAGCAAATTCTTAGTGCTTGAGTCTGAATAACCTCTAACCTCTTTAAAAGAGACTTAGCTGCAGACCCGACCATACTCCCATAATCCAACACCGATCTTATCAAGGCTACATATATCCTTTTAAGAGATGAACGACTGGCTCCCCACTCTCTTCCTGTCAAACATCTCATCACATTAATTACCTTTTTACACTTGTCCTCAATTTTCTTTATTTGTTCTGCAAATGTCAACCTCGAGTCAAATATCACGCCTAAGAATTTAAAGGATCCTACCCTCTCTATCTCTCTGCCATACATCCTTAACCTCCTATCTTCCTGAATTCTTTTCCTGGTAAAAAAGACTGTTTGAGTCTTTTCTATTGAGAACCTAATTTTTTAGCACCATCTGTATACATTTGTATGAATTCACTATAATTACCTCCTACTCGATTGTTAAATACATTTTTCAAATTAATTTCTTCCTTTGCTTTCTTTTTCTCCTTAAGCACAAACCAGTCTACCTCAGGCCATACAACCTTCCAAGGGGCAATCTTTGGAAAAACTACCGTAGTGCTTATTCGCAAGTTAAACACGTCTAACTCTTTTGCAACATTGTTTCCAATTCGACCAAAGTTTTCCTTTAAATTTCTTCCATTTTCCCAGCAATCCTGCAGTACTGCTTTTGTGGGATGAGAGTCATCATATCCCTGCAGTCCTGCCCAATAATTAGCCATCAGTTGAATCCTTCTTAATTCCAGTGGCATTTCGCCCATTTCCACTTGTATAGCAGGTACTGAAGAAGTCTTAAAAGCACCACAGCAAATTCTTAGTGCTTGAGTCTGAATAACCTCTAACCTCTTTAAAAGAGACTTAGCTGCAGACCCAACCACTATACTACCATAATCCAACACCGATCTTATCAAGGCCACATAAATCCTTTTAAGAGATGAACGACTGGCTCCCCACTCTCTTCCTGTCAAACATCTCATCACATTAATTACCTTTTTACCTTTTACTTGTCCTCAACTTTCTTTATTTGCTCTGCAAATGTCAACCTCGAGTCAAATGTCACGCCTAACAATGTAAAGGATCCTACCCTCTCTAACTCTCTGCCGTACATCCTTAAATTCCTATCTTCCTGAATTCTTTTCCTGGTAAAAAAGACTGTTTGAGTCTTTTCTATTGAGAACCTAAACCCCCATTCATATCCCCAATCTACCACTTTATCAATTGCTTTCTGAACCTTCCTAATTATGTACTCTGTATTCCTTCCTCTTTTCCACACTGCCCCATCATCTGCAAACAAAGATGTTCCAATGTCTTCAGGAACATTTACAAAGACATCATTTATCATAATAATAAATAACAGCGGACTTATCACACTTCCTTGGGGTGTTCCATTCCCAACCTCATATTGGCTTGATATTTCTGCCCCAATTCTCACTTGAATTTTCCTACCAAACAGAAAGTCTTTTATCCAGTTAAACAATTTCCCACCTATCCCTATTTTATCCAGCTTGATTAATAACCCCTCCTTCCACATCATATCATAGGCTTTTTCAATATCAAAGAATACTGCAACTACGGTCTCTTTATTTGTTTGTGCCTTCCTTATTTCAGTCTCTAATCTTACTACTGAATCCATTGTATTCCTTCCCTTCCTAAAACCACTCTGACAGTTTACCAATAAACCTATTTTTTCCATTACATATGACAATCTATCTGTTATCATCCCCTCCATTATCTTACACATGTTAGATGTAAGATAATTGGTCTGTAACAAATTGGTCTGTAACTTGTGGGTATAGTTGGATCTTTGCCAGGTTTCCTTATCGGAATCACTATTGCTTATTTCCATGCAATTGGCAGTTTTTCCTCATTCCACACTTTATTATATAACTCAAGCAACTTTAACAGTGATCCTTCCCCAAAGTGTTTTAACATTACATAACACACCTGATCCTTCCCTGGAGAAGTAGGTTTTGCTCTATTAATCGCTCTTACCATTTCCGCCAGAGAAAAAGGCTTGTCAATAATACCACCAGTCTCTTCCTTCCCATTTAAAGCATGTACATGTTGGCTCAAAGTTACTGACCTTCTCCTTCTCTCTTCTTCTGACAAATTTTCTGAAATGGGTATCTTTGTAAATGATTTTGCCATAATCTCTGCCTTTCCCAGATTAGTGACACCCATTTCCTCCTCTAATATCAACACTGGATATTACCTCAGATGATGCCAACCCTGAAACAACATACAGAACTACCATATTTTGCTATAAGTTTGATTGCATCATATAATAATTGCTGTTAATAGTGTTCATCGTCTGTTTTATTACGTCTTAAATTGATTTTTCCGTACATTTCTGCCATTTGTACGTTAACTGACAGTCACCACTGAAAAGCTACCACTAAATATTGTAGAAACTTAATTTGCTGTAAAGTTGCTTTGCAATGATTTGTATCGTGAAAAGCGCTGTACAAATAAATTTGACTTGACTTGACTTGACCCTCTTTGCCTGTCGTATAGTTCTTCTCACTTCTGCCTGCGCCTTCTTGTACTGAATTAGACTCCGCATGTTATGATTCCTTTTTACTAGTCTGAATGCTTTATTTATTTTTCTTACCGCTTTGTGATACTCCTCCCTCTACTACTACACCTGTGTTTAAGTTAGAGGAGGAGAGCAGCTTAGAGCCCCAAGAGAACTGTAGTAGAACTGCAACCTACTATAAATTCATAGTAACAGAACTATGGGCTGTGTAGCATTTGGACCAATCAGACACACAATTTTTCATTAGATTTAACAAATCAATTATTCATTAGATGAACAAATAATCGCAGACCCCTCACCCAATAAACATACTGGGTGCCAGCATGTCTGTGAATGATCCCAGGCCCCTGCTTACCATGGCAACCAGGACACCTCAGCCAGATGAGATAAACTTTTACGACCTAAAAGTATGTAGAGATAATCTTTCTCCCTACTCAGTTCTCTCTAAAACAGACACATACTGTTATAGAAAATAACTTCTTACATTAATTCATAGACAAATTGTTCTATCATGCATATCCCCAGGTCATTGTGTATGATTACTACCTTGTATATGGATTTGTGTACTGTATATGTTTTATGCATGCTTATATTAATATAACCTCATCTATACCATGTTTGGTATCTATGAGTTCGTATTTTCATGATCTAAATGAGAGTGTAAATTATATGCTGATACCTCTGCAACACATTAGTATTATAAGAATATTGAAGATTCTTCTCTTGAACACCCAATCGAGTTTCATATGCAAAACACCATGCTAGAGACAAAGAGCTGTAAAATTTCCCTCCAAAGGTACCATTCTTCATTGGCTCACTCAAATCCCAGAGGTGTGACCTTGATAGCAAATAAAGGCCTCACATCAGTGACCCGCCTTCAGTCTGCGGTTCTGTTAGTTTCTGAGAAGATAAGGATGTGAGCTAGAAACTCTTCTGCAACCCTTAAGTCTGCACCAGGCTTCGGCCTAGTCTTTCCATTCATCAAGATCCTCTGACTCAAAATGGTTCTTTCTCATCACCTAACTTCAGCCAACCAACTGGAGCCCCAAAGTGCATCAGGACTCTCTTTCAAACAGGCGAGACGTGCAAGTATCAAACTTAGTTTTATTAATTGATACATTAAGTATCATTTGCACCTTTTTTACTAAGGTGTATTTGAACTAAGAAACTGATGTTTCCTTCAGGCTGTAGATCTGCTGAATATCAAATTGTACCATAGCTTTATGTCTTTATTTCTCTAGTCTTTACTGCTTAAGCTTTAACCCCTTTTCCTATGCCAACTGTGTGTGTGTGTATGTTAGACTAGTTTAAGTGTTTATGTAGTTAATAGTTGTATCACACTTGAGGTTGTTCATTGTTCATAACTGGAGTCTCTAATCATGCAGATTTTTGCTACATGCTCTGAGTAGTATTGTACAGTAAGAAAGTTATTTTCCTTAACCAGGAAATTAATATTCTTAGAATTGACAGACAGTTGACAATGAGAGGTCAAGTACATACTTACAGAGGATCTAAATATTTATAATTAATCATAACTAGTTATGATTGATTATTCATATTTCCCCTTTGAGCTGATTCGCTGCAGCTGTTACAGTTTTTAATAGCAAATCACACGTCGAGGGCACGGAAAATGCACGTCGAAAACATGCGTTTTTTTTGGATCAAAACGCACGTTTTTTACATGCATTTTCCGTGACCCCAAAGCGCACGTTAAGAACATGCATTTTAATGGCAAATCACACCAACTGTGCCTGATTTCTCTCAGAAAAATGCTGCATTTGAAGGATGCATTCCAAGGCATCAAGACACTTTCGAATCCTAATCTAGCTTCACTTTCTGTCTCCTGAGATACCTTCATCTGATCGATTTTTGAAGGCAACATAGATGTGTCCTTCTCTGTTCTGATATCCCACAATCCTGTGCATTCCATTCTTGACACTTGAGCTAAAAACATTAATAAAATGGCATCTGAAAGCTGCGCAAGGCAACAAGTCAGCTGCCTAAGCTTTCGCATGCAACCATTGTCTGGTCTCATTCATGGATACCCAGAACATTCCTTGTTCCTCGAGAGCAGGGGTCTCCAAACTTGGTCCTGCAGAGTTTAGCTCCAACCCTAATTAAACAAACCTGAACCAGCTAATTAAGACATTAATAGGCATACTAGAAACTTCCAGGCAGGTGTGTTGAGGCAAGTTGGAGCTAAACTCTGCAGGACACCGGCCCTCCAGGACCGAGTTGGGAGACCCCTGCTCAAGAGGATATTCAAGTGAGTTTTGCTATCTTCCCTGATTCAAGTCTCCAGCTAACCTTGTTACTCCCGTCCAAGTCTCCATAGATATCAAATACTTATCTCTGCATCTTCAGCAAACTTCTAGTCCCCTTCCAGTCCAATAAGCCCCTGTTTTCATAATGCGCCACCCATAATGCTATACTTGCCCAGCTGGATATTTAATATACTCACCAGTTGTTTTCCTAGTCATCTTATTGTTTCACTCCCCTAAGCCTGCTGTTAATAAAGACTGCTTTGGGTTCCAGTTTATCCATTTGTCTGAGTGTTCCTTAACAAATGCAAAATGATAGGCGTGTATGAGAAAAATACTACGTTAAACCTTTTAAACTATAAACCATCGCTGGAAGCCAGTGGTGGACGAAGTACACAAATCAAGTACTTGAGTAAAACTGCAATCGGTTCATTCTAATTCGTGAATGAATCGTTTGGTGCGATTTGCGAACCGATTTTAAAAGGTTAATTGAAAAGAATCAGTTCGTTCTTGAATCAGACACTGCTTCTGCGTGTCGGAGCACGTGATATATTATAAGGAGTAACGATATGTTTTATGAAATGTAGTGAAGTAAAAAGTACGATCTTATGCTTTGGAATTTAGTGAAGTAAAAGTAAAAGTTACTCAAAATAAAACTACTCCAGTAAAGTACAGATACTTGAAAAATTTACTTAAGTACAGTAGCGAAGTAAAACTACTCCGTTACTGTCCACCACTGCTGGAAGCACATTGTGAGAAGTGTGAGAAGTGATGCAGATGCACAGAGGGCCGGCACTTCTTGTGTGAATTTCGCATCAGAAGACATTGATTCTTCAACTGGGGTCATATGAATTACAGTCATATTTGCTGTTGAAGCATCAACTTTAGGGGAATATTTTTCTAAAAATCGCTGTTTGTATTTATCTGAAAAAAAAAAAAAGTCATGAGTCATTTGTGTTGTTGGGTAGAGTATCCCTTTGAGTAATTATACCTGGTGTGCTTTTTATTTCTTTAAAAAAAAAATTCTTTCCTTTCAGATGATTTCAGTGCAAAAGGGCAAAATTGTACTTACAGTAACTAATATCAATAACTTAAATAATAAATGTTATATTTTATATAAAAAATATTTTAACTATTTATATTTAGTTTTTTTATAAAATATCAAACCAACAGAATTTTTACTAACTAAAATTATATAACAGATTTCCAGTTAAATGTCCTCATGAAGCTGGATAAAATAATTGCAAAGCAGGAAGCGCATTCTCTCCTGTTTTGCCGTCTACTGCAGACAAGAGAGGACAATCCAGGGACAGAGAACCCTATACCAGCTATTGGTCAGTTATCTGACTTATTCACCCACAGCTTATCCTCAAAAGAAAATGAGGAGCTCCAAAGAAAAACATATTTTTTATTTGACAAAATACAGTTGAACTATACTGTGTACATGCATAGGATTTGACAATAGTGTGTAAATTAAATTCAGGTTAAATACCTTTCTGCACTTGGAGGACCAAACTATGGGGAGACGGTGTGGCAAATGATGAGAAAAATTGCTTCCTCAGACAACACATTCTTTTTGACGCTCGGGGTACCCCTTAAGCATCACTTTTTAATGCACAAGGTACCCCTTTAGCATCACTTTTCGACGTGCAGGGTACTCTGTTGCTTTCAGTTGTTTGCCTTATGCGTCAGAACAAGACGCATTTAATGGTTTGCATGCATTTTTAAAAATGGAAATAATTTTATATAAACTTATACTTTCATAGATATTTTGGAGCACCTAACCCCACCCCTGCCCTAAACCTACCCACTTCTGAACAATATAAAACACGTAACAGGTAAATAAAAGTACAGTCACAGGTATTTTTTGCAAAAACTGACCATAAAAAAGTGTACAGTGTGAGAAAAATTACACTATATTGATGTGCGCATGCCCAGTAGTTTTTGCTGTATTCAATTCAATTCAATTCAACTTCATTTGTATAGCGCTTTTCACGATACAAATCGTTGCAAAGCAACTTTACAGCAAATTAAGTTTCTACAATATTTAGTGGTAGCTTATTGGCTAGATGGCTAGATGTACGCCATCTAGCCTTAACCCAGAGGATGGTTTGAAAAAGTTTGCGTAGTCTGGTCAATGGATTCACATATTGATCGATAATATAAAATATACAAGTGTGTGATTATAATTAATAACTGATGTGAGTAGTAGCAAAAATATTTTGGGTGAGCTTTTCGGGGTCTCTGAGATCCCAGCTATAGAACATGATAAAATGCAATAGAAGTGTGACGTGCATTCAGTTTCTGTCTGGTGTTGCGGTTATTCTAAACTATTCTACTGAATCCCAAATAAGTGTACACACACACACACAACCAAGTCAATGTAAAGTCAAACACAAAAGTCATGCGAATTGCCAATTTTTTCAAACCAGTACCTTCCGATACTGCATGATGTTCGAAGCTTCAAACGTCATCAATCACATGTTATTGTAATTTCGATACAAGCATCGGCACAGTGTGTGATGCAATAGTGCTTTGAAAACTGCGTCGGAGCATCTGAGCCTCGGTATCAATCGTCCCAACACTAGCACAGACTGCACACAGGATCTGAGCTTTACGGCAGATGGAGATGGTGATCGCGTCTATTCCTCTCATAAATCAATCGTTTTGCCTCGGAAGACTTGGAATATTAATACTTTTTTAATAAATTGTGACTGTAGTTAAAGGCTGTTAAATCCTGTGTTTTATATTGACAAATGGTTAGGTTTAGGGGTAGGGGTTGGTGTACATGCTCATAAATGTGTAAATTGTGTAATGTAAATAAAATTGTTGTGACTGTTTACATTGAAAAATCACACCCCAACATACAGTATATGCAATAATGGCAAAATTATTACCCAATATATAATTTAATCATGACGATAAAATTCCAAATATGCCTTTCGCGTATGCATATTGACGCCAAAGTGTTCTTATTTAAAGCAATGGAGGACCCTGCATGTCGAAAAGTGACGCTAAAGGGGTACCCTGTGAGTTAAAAAGTGATGCTAAAGGGTCCTGACCAAGCATCAGTATGTGACGAGTTGGGAGTGAGAACGTGTTGCCTCAGAAGTGTGGTCACAGTTCAGTCTCAACGGAAGAGGAGACTTGAAGAACTATCTGTTTATCGTGTTCTACTGAGTAAAAACAACAATATTTGCCTATATTCTTTTGTAACTGCAATTATCTTAGATTTAAAGCCAGGCAGCATTATAGTAAGATTTCTACATGATTGGAAATACAAATGGGTTAATGGGATGAATACCTTGTTTTTTTCAAATGTACAGTACTTGTTCATCTCTAAAAAGTTACTTGTAAATAATTTAGGGGCAATAATGAAATCACAACCTGGGACTACCAGCATGGATGCTGAAAGCCAAATTGCAGAGACCCTTAAACATGCACCAGGTCTGGTTAGGAGAAAGGCTAACGTAAGCATTTGGGTAACGTATTATATGTGACTTTTCCAAAACATGTGTGCTCTTAGTAATTTCTATGGATGTCAGATGCTTGGAAACATAATATATAAGTTATGTAGTGTTTTGATTTTATTTTCCTCAAAGTCTCAATGTTATAATTAAGTGCAAACCAATCTTTGTAATATACACTAAATTAATCCAAACTAAAAACCAAGTGGGAGATTTTTAATATTGCTTTAATGTACAGCTGGTAGCCTATTGATATGACACTGAGTTTGACATTTAATTTTACAGTGACCAGTTACCCCACATTTACAGGATGGTTCATTGGATCTCTTCTCATAATACTTTTAAGTAAGTATTCAGAGACTCAGCCTGACTTCTGTACATACAACTCTAGCTCAAACCTGGCTTCCCTCCACTTTTATCCCTATTATTCTATTTCATTTTGGCATATGCTATCCTATTATTAAAGCGTTAAAAAAAATAAAGTGTAGGCTACAAAATTATTTACTTGAGATTTTATAGATGATTAAAATAACTTTAAAAGTCTCAAGCTTTAGCATAAACTGCAATTGCAAATTGAAGAACACTATTATACTAGGACAATTAGTATACTACACTAATGTGACGTATCTGCCAGGAACTAGGTTTGATCTTTGTCTCTTCTCTAATTGTTGCTTTTGTTTCTATTGGTTGTTCTCAGCTGATTGCTGTTCTTTTTATGTGCATGCATTTCCTTCCTTTCATATGTCTCTTATTTAGTTTCCTCTGTTTTTTTGCGGGATTATTTTCTTGTGTCTGCTTACGCTAGTCACTGGTCAGTTCCTGTGTAGTCCTGTCCTGTTGTGTCTAGCTCTGATCTGCCCTTTCTTGTGCTCTACCCAGTTTTACCTGTGCCTGCCATGCATCCGTTTCTGTTACTGGATTGTCTGCCTGGTGCTGACTTGTTGCCTACTGCCTACTGGATTATATGTTTGCCTCTGCCCTCTTGATTTGTTGATCTTTCTCGGACTGTTTTCTCCCTACTGACCTTCTCGCCTGGCCTTCGACTGCGCTCCCTTGTCCGCCGTATTCTCCACTACAGAGTCCGCCTCATTGGCCGGTGACCGCTGTTTCAGATGCTTTTCTTTTGTTTAATAAACGTTCTCAACTGCCTTTGCTTTTTTATTTGTAATTTAATATACTTAAACTAAATAACTTAATATACTTACATACTTAATATCCTTTATATTGCATTTTTTTTTCCAAATGTATACCTTTTGGGAACGTATTTAGAAATCCATTGTATGTATGAAATGTTTTAGTATGAAATAAAGTTTGATTATATGAATTTGTATGGCTTTTACACAAGTTAAATTAAAAAGAACAATATTAATGAACAATATTTATTAAACAATAATTAAAAAGTATTACATACTTATCCCATCTCTGATATAACATGCAGAAAAGGCAATATTTATAAACTGGTATTAAAAAATAAATGTAGTATTTAGTATTTAAATGTAGTATTTTTTAGTATTTTACTTAGCAGGAACTTGAAAAAAGTTAACTTCTTTTGTGAGACTGCAGCGAATGCGGCTTTCTTGATTTGCCCAAAAACTTTCGGTATGCTTACCACCTAAAGCTAATAAATGAACCAGATGTTTTTGGATATTTGATCTAAGTATGTGAGTCTAGAGTAGAGGTCTGCTACCCGACCCGAGCCCGACGGGTCCCGAAATACTTTCGGGTTTCGGTTCGGGTTCATTTTTTTATGAATAGCTTCGGGTTCAGGTCGGGCTCGGGTTTATGGCTAAACTAAAACTATATGCAGGCTACGCTGCTTTCATAGACGCACGCACACACACTATTGCACACGACAACACAGCACGGTAACTTTTATTAGTAAAATAGCTTCAACAGGCTACTGACTCGCAACGTTATATTTCTCTGCAATGAGGGGGTAAAATCGCTGCTTTTGAAGGAACTAAGCCTCGCTTGTAGAGAGAGACGCGCAGACGCAGGTTCACACACGCAACTTTCATCTCTCTCTCTCTCTCTCTCTCTCTCTCTCGCTCGCGCACATTCAAATAAATGATATAATTAGCCTAATTAATTCAAATAAATGCGATCTTACTGCACTGCATCTCTGTGTCTGATTTAAAG
>NW_015546184.1:42660-46065 GCF_001515605.1 Sinocyclocheilus anshuiensis | reverse complement strand
TTGATTGCAAAGATACTATTTAAACTGAGCTGGATGTTGACATCACTGAATTCAGTGATGAACTGTCTTTAACTGAAAAATTTGTGTTTACTATTGTCATTTTGCATTATTGACACTCTATTTTCCTAATTAATGCTGTTCAGTTGCTTTGACAATCTGTATTGTTAAAAGCGCTATATAAATAAAGGTGACTTGACTTGACTTGACTTAAAATAGCTTCGACAGGCTACTGACTCGCAACGTTATATTTCTCTGCAATGAGGGGGTAAAATCGCTGCTTTTGAAGGAACTAAGCCTCGCTTGTAGAGAGAGACGCGCAGACGCAGGTTCACACACGCAACTTTCATCTCTCTCTCTCTCTCTCTCTCTCTCTCTCGCTCGCGCACATTCAAATAAATGATATAATTAGCCTAATTAATTCAAATAAATGCGATCTTACTGCACTGCATCTCTGTGTCTGATTTAAAGGCCGTATGCTAACAAGCCTTAACTGACGAAAATGACCATAATTTGCACGATGGAAGAATTATCGTCTTGTCGTATACAACCATACAAAAACTCGGCAGAATTTATGTGACCGCTGCACCTGATGTTCATAAACTTTCATAACTGGTAAGTGTTTTTTCTTTTGCCTCGTGAACTGGTCGAGCCTCAATGATTCTGTTTCTTTACATGTATTTGCTTACTGACCGTTGCATGCAATCGTGAAATACAGCATTTTTTTAAATTGCCTATTCGTTGTGGGGGGAAAAAAATAAAAAAAGATTACGGGTTCGGGCTCTAAATTTAACTGTGCCGCTCGGGTCGGGTCGGGCCGGGTTCGGGCTTCACTTTAAAGCCCGTGCAGACCTCTAGTCTAGAGTGTTTCCGCTGCACTAAACTTTGACGATCAACACTCCGATCCGTAAACAAACAGGTAAAGAAGAGGAGGAGGATGACGGTCCATCGTATACAAGGAGAACGGTTTGTATTTTTAGTTTCCACATTACTATTTTTATGTGTTATTCTAATAAGCAAACTTGTTATTATTTCATATTTCTCCAAAGACGTGAGAGTGAAGACATGATTTGTACTATTGCTAATTTTATAGAAGATCATTGTTTTCAAATAACCAAATACATAAACTCTCATTTGTTTTCATGATGAGAATGTACTGCAATCATATTAATATGCATCAGTATGTCAGAGACTATCTGCAGTAGCTCTGTCCTGCTTTAACAGTTGCTAAATATAAGCAGACCTTACATGTACAGATGCTCACCTCTGCCAAAACACATGTAACTGACTACAACACAAACACAGCATCACAGTTTATCACTTCTATTGCTACTTTAGTTGCTTCTGCACTCAGCATGTAGAGACACACAGGGATAACTGATTATTTCTCTTAACATGCCACACAATGCTATTAATATGTTTCTGTTTTGTAGTAACCAAGAGAAGTGTTTTCGCTGAAGAAATGTCAGACGTTAATCCTCAGACACCTGTGAACACCAAGCAGTCTCTTGAGTCCAAGTGCATAATCTTTATTATAGTTCCCTGACTGAACTAACAAGGAGCAGTTAGAGCCAATGAGAAAGTAAATTCAAGCAAATGTCTGCATTGACCATTATACCGTGTAATTTGTTGCAACAACTGGGGGGAATCTTAACTGAAGAGACTAACTGACCAACAGCAAGCTTTGGATCTGCTGAATGTGTATTTTCAAGCATTTTATTGCTGCATTCACTGTTATTTTTCTGCAAAGTGATGACTAGTGAAGAGTGTTTCTACTAATTTACTTAAAAGTGTAGCTCACTCAGGATTCTATCATCATTTACATTATTACATCATTTCTCCCTCATTTTTTTTCTGCTTTTCTGCAGAACTCGAAAGAAGATACGTTGCAGAATGCTGGTAATCAAAACAAATACATTTGTCACATGTGGACAACCTTAGGGGGAGTAAACGATTTTCATTTTTGGGTGAACTATCCCTTTAATTAGGTTTTAATTGGTAACCAATTATTGTTCTGTCATTGCAATTAGTGCTGCAAATAGTCTGTCAAACAACATGCATTACTACAATACGTATTTAATTTCATTCAGCTTGGTGCATTAAGTTAGACCTTTAGTAATTGATACTTGTATATTATTTTCTCTTTACAGGTGCAGCTGCTCCAAACAAAGAACTCACCAGATTAAGTTGTGGAAAGCCATGTTACACAACAAACACAATTCCCAATTAGATATTTGGAAAATGAGCAACAACCAAGGAACAGTAGTCACTGATTCACTCAAAAATGATTCATAGTAATAGTTAGATAATGATTAAAATTATTTTGCCAAGTACAAAATGTTTAATTCCAAAAACATTTACCAACATGTTGTTCTAAAAAAATAATTTTTTTATGTTTTTTTAAGCTTTACTTAAATGTTACAATCCAAGTATAAGTAAATGCATGGGTAATTTTGCAAAATGTGTTCAATGTTTTATCTACACTTATTGTGTACCTGCTGTTTTTTTTTTTTTTTTGCTGTAATTGCATGGTTTTGTAAATAAGTTGTTGTGTAAAGAAATTTTCCTCATGCCAGCTTGATCAAGTGAGTTCTTTAATGGATTTTAAAATTGCATTCATAATAATGTGATGTTTATATATTTATTTCATGTTATTTATATTATAATTTATATAATTAAAATGAAAGTAAACGTTTTGGCTGGATATTAGTTTTAATTGAAATATTAATGAACAGTACAGTTAGATATAGAAATGAAGCTGGGCCAGGTCTGGCGTGCTGTGCACATACAATCGACTCCGGCTTGGATGCAGCAGTGTCGGCAAGTTAACAGCTGTCGCATCTGGCCCGATTGATTCGGGCCTTAATCGGACAGTGAGTACACAGACATCCACCTTGAGTGCAGCAGATGGAGCCGGGCTGAGGAGTAAGTCTCCGGCAACTGAGAATTTAACAAACTGGCCAAAGTGTATTTTGCTATCTGGGTCACCAGTGTAGGGATTGTGGACGAGTAAATTCCAGCAAACGTCAACTTTAGCAAGTTTTTACTAAACTTTAGTGGAGTTAGCAGTTCCCTTCGCAGTAAACAAGAATCTAATCCTACAGTATCTACACTGAACAAAATTATAAACGCAACACGTTTGTTTTTGCCCCCATTCTGAACTCAAAGATCTAAGACTTTTTCTATGTACACAAAAGGCCTATTTGTCTCAAATATTGTTCACAAATCTGTCTAAATCTGTGTTAGTGAGCACTTCTCCTTTGCCGAGATAATCCATCCACCTCACAGGTGTGGCATATCAAGATGCTGATTACCAGTGGTGGGCCGTGCATTTTACACCTAGGCCTTCAGTGGCATCCTACATCTCTTCATACCATCATAAATATCCCAAGGATGATGCCACCATAA
>NW_015546184.1:39745-42072 GCF_001515605.1 Sinocyclocheilus anshuiensis | reverse complement strand
AGATGATGAAGAAAAGAGTATACATGTGTTTTAACGTACCTCTGTGACTCTCGTCTCCCCGCTGGTCTGCCTCTGCCAGCGGCGCTGCGGCCGGAGGAAAAGACCGGTTAATACAGCTCCACTCGGGAAACTGACATATTCTTACGGAAACTTAAACCTGGCTTTATATTGCGCAAATAACCTCAGCATACAACGCATCAAGCGATAAAAGAGTCAAAAATGAAAATTAAGCTACCATACTCTAGTGGTTTTTCATCTTCACGAGTCTTTCACAGAGCCGGTGCCGAGGAGGTGTGTGGTTGTTTTTCGCAGTGATTCTGATAGTGTTTAGGCCAGCAGAGAAGGCTTTGCTGGCCCTGACGGCCCACCACTGCTGATTACACAGCATGATTATTGCACAGGTGTGCCTTTTACTGTCCACAATAAAAGGCCGTGGTCCGAAAACCAGTTAGCACACCTGTGAGGCGGATGGATTATCTCGGCAAAGGAGAAGTGCTCACTAACACAGATTTAGACAGATTTGTGAACAATATTTGAGAGAAATAGGCCTTTTGTGTACATAGAAAAGTCTTAGATCTTTGAGTTCAGCTCATGAAAAATGGGGGAAAAAACAAAAGTGTTGCGTTTATAATTTTGTTCAGTGTAATTTCTTAAAATACTGTTGCTTTTTGTCTGTGATGAAGAGTACTATTTTAGTGTGTTTCCGATCACCAAGGCAAGGCTACGCAAATGAAACCCATGATTATTCTATTCTTAAGTCTACTATTCTTAATGAATTTTAAAACTGTCCTTATTATTTTACCAGATCCTTGTTTTGTGTTTAATATGTTGCAGATTGAAAATTCATTGCATCCGGTGTTCTGTAGTTCTCGTTGTAGTTCATTTCTTTCCTGTTTATACCTACAGAGTAACAACACATGATAAACTGTTTCCTTCACTTGGCATATTTCACATAATCCTGTATTGTGTTTTCCTATTATGTGAAGTGTAGAATTAAGTTTTGTATGACCCATCCTTAGTCTTGTTAAAATGATCTGATCCTACTTAAGTTAGTATCATTTTGCTTTGACTTACCCTGTTTGTATATTATAAAAATGTCTTCCTGTTTTACAGTCATTCCAATTTCCTTGCCATTTCCAATTGCAAGCATCTTTAATTATACTTTTTCCCTCCATTCTACTTACTGAAACTGAAATAGTAGGAGTGTTCAGATTAAGCGACTCTTTAGCCATTTTATCAGATTTTTTATTTCCTGGTATATCAACATGCACTGGTACCCAAGCAAAATTAACTATTATTCCAGCTTGTCTTAATCTGTACAATATATTCATTATTTCTATAAAGATATCATATCTAACAGTATGACAAGTTTGAATGCTGATAAGTGATGCCATTGAATCTGAACAAATCACAACCTTATTTGGCATCACTTCTTCTACCCAACACAGTGCCATCTGAATTGCCACCATTTCGGCAGTGTATACTGATGTCCCATCCGTTAACCTCACATATTTTCCTATTTTAAATTCTGGAACATAGAATGCAGATCCAGTATGACCCATCTCTGGGTTTCTTGAGTCATCTGTGTATATTGGAAGAAATGCATAATAAACTGTTCTGATATATTCTATCGTATAGCTCTTGATATTAATGTCAATCTGTCCATTTTGAATACATTCATGAATTTGTAATTCAACTTTTGGTTGACTGAAAAACCAAGGAGGTATTGGGGAAATTGTAACTGTTGATGAAAATGTAATATTATTTAGTGACATTCTTGAAGCCCAATCCTTTACTTCCCATGCAAAATCTGTTCCTGTTAAGTTTACTGTCTCGCAACTCCCCTCTAATATAGATTTTGTAGGATGATCTGATTTATGCCCTTGAAAAATTGATCCAGTAAGCAACAGATAATTTTTGACGTCTTATGTCTAATGGGGACTCTCCTGTTTCAACTTGCATTACAGAGATTGGAGTTGTTTTAATTGCACCCAATACCAGCTGCATTTCACGCCACAGCAATGACGTCATGTGCAAACAACCTACTGGAGTGCTATTGATTGAGTGCGCCATTAAGTACGTTTACATGGACAACAATAATCCGATATTAACACGATTAAGACAATACTCTGATTAAGAATCTACCATGTAAACAGGGATTTTTGATTACCTTAATCTGCCTAAAGTCATACTCAAAGTAAACACAAATCGAATAAAATTAAGATATGTGGAGTATTCCTATTTTAGTCGCATTATTGAAGTGCAGTCTAGACATGTACACACCCTAATCAAACTATTACCATTGTGTAGGACTTTTCGCTTCGACT
>NW_015546184.1:34188-39718 GCF_001515605.1 Sinocyclocheilus anshuiensis | reverse complement strand
TAAATTTGTTTGATGATCTGAAACATTAAAGTGTGACAAACATGCAAAAAAATAAGAAATCAGGCCAAAAAAAAAAGCCAACACTTTTTCACACCACTGTATGTCCAATTTATCTATTTTAATATTGTGCATACAATAATACTCCCATAAAGACTCTTTTTTTTCTTCATTAAATGTCTTGTGAAAGGATTTTTTGTAAAGATAAAATCAAATTTACTTTCATTTTGGAAGAGATATCTATTATGATTGGGTGCTGGGCAGGCAAAGAGCAGGCAAGGGAGCGGATCCAAATGCAGCAGTTTATTCAAAGGGTAATCCAAGAACACAATCCAAAACAAAGGCAAGGGTGAAAACACAGGTAATCAGTCCAAACAAAACCAAGCAGGGAAAACAAGGCACAAAGAAACCACAAAGGAATACAGGGTAACTCATCCACAACGACTGACAAGGACAGACTGAGAGACACACAGCTTTAAACACAGGGGCAAACAAGATACTGAGGTAAGAAGGGGGGCATGGTTAATCAGTGTCCATGGCAACTAAGGTGGCAGCATGGCAAGGAAACATGAGGTGAACAACACAAGAGAGACAGAACACAGGCAGGGATTGTGACATAGCCCCCCTCCTAAGGAGCGGCTTCCAGATGCTCCTAAACCAGAATAGATTAAAGTCCAGTAGGGAGTTGGAGTGGAGGCGGAACAGGGGGAGGGATGGAGGGCCAGGTCCAAGTGTGGGAGGAGGGCCTGGAGACTGAGGCGGAACCGGTGGAGTAGGTGGAGCAGGAAGCCAAGGCGGAGCAGAGTGCCAGGGCGGAGCTGGCAGAGCAAGAAGCCAGGGTGGAGCCAGCAGAGCTGAGGACCACCAGGGCAGAGCAGAAGACCACCAAAGCAGAGCAGAAGGGACAGAATATCCCCATGGCGGCGCAGACGACCACCACAGCAGAGCAGATGGGCTCGAAGACCCCCACGGCAGAGCTGATGACCACCACAGTAGAGCAGACGAGACCAAGGATTCCCACAGTAGAGCAGGTGACCACCAGGGTGGAGCTGATGGAGCAGGGAACCACCACGGCGGATCAGGCTGGACAGGAATAAAAAGCACAGAGGTTATCAACTGCCTCTGTGGCTGAAACAGGACAGGCAGAGAGTTCATAAACGGCCTCCTTGGCCATGGCTGAACAGGCAGAGAGTTCACAGTCAGACGCCGCTGCCTCTGGGGGTTCTGCAGCAGAAGCCGCCACCTCGGGAGGAGCTGGAGCGGAGACCGCCACTTCTGGAGGTTCTGCAGCGCAAGCCGCCACCTCAGGAAGAGTTGGACTCACTAGAGTCATATGAACAGGTAACGGCACTCCTGGCCATGATGAGAAAACTGGAGCGGACTCAAGGACTAGACTTGGCTCAGGAACGGATTCCAGGGCTGAATTTGGCTCAGGAATGGATTCCAGGGCTGAATTTGACTCAGGAACGGATTCCAGGGCTGGACTTTGCTCAGGAACGGATTCTGTAGAAGCTGGAGGACAGTATGCAGCCCAAACACACCAGATAGCTACCGCCATAACTGGAAGCACTGTAGAAAGGGGAACTGCCTCAGTAACTGCTGGTGCTGAAGGCCTTGGAATGCCAGCTGCTCTCACTGATGTCAACGGTGGGTCCGCCAAACTGGAAGCCAGCCTCAAACACTCATGGAAAGCCTTGTTGTCTCCAAACGCAACACTCATGATGACCGGGAACTCTGGCGTGGCATCCATGACGACCAGAAACTCTGGTGTGTCGTCCATGGTACCTGGGAACTCTGGTGTGTGACTTGGCGTGCGTGACTTTCATGATGGGTGGAGGCTCTGGCGTGGTGGCCATCTTGGGTGCTGATTCTGGCTGTGGCATGGCGACCATCTTGGGAGCTGACTTGGACATGACTGGCATTTTGGGTGTAGACTCTGGCTTGTGGAGAAACTCTGCAGCGGTGGCCATGTTGTGGAGAGGTGCTGGAGTGGGAAATGATAAAACTGAACTGGCCATCTCCAGCGTGGGGCTTGTTGGAGACCATGGTTGACCAAGCTCTGTGGCCACCAGAGCTCCCTGACCACTACCCCCCTCCAAAAGATGTTTAAGGGTAGCATCCTCCTTGACCTCCCCAACAGTGAGAGGGGAACCCACAGACAGAAGGGCAAAGTCAAAAAATTCCGCAAGAGACCCTCGAGGACCATTTTTGACCAGGAAGTCTCTGAGTGGTTGATTGAGTCCATAGCAGAAAATGGACTCATAGCAGACTACCAGTCTATTAGAACAAAGTCTGGGAGGTCTGATTTATTGGCAATGTCCAAATACCTTTGAATATGGTCCTCGAGGGAACCAAACTGAGGGACCAAACTTTCCTGGCGTAGGTGAACAAGGGCTACTGCTGGATCCATGTTGGGTCAGTCGTTCTGTTATGATTGGGTGCTGGGCAGGCAAAGAGCAGGCAAGGGAGCTGATCCAAATGCAGCAGTTTATTCAAAGGGTAATCCAAGAACACAATCCAAAACACAGGCAAGGGTCAAAACACAGGTAATCAGTCCAAACAAAACCAAGCAGGGAAAACAAGGCACAAAGAAACCACGAAGGAAAACGGGGTAACTCATCCACAACGACTGACAAGGACAGATTGAGAGAAACACAGCTTTAAACACGGGGCAAACCAGATAAGGAGGTAACAAGGGGGGTGTGGTTAATCAGTGTCCATGGCAACTAACAAGGTGGCAGCGTGGCAGGGAAACATGAGGTGAACAACACTAGGGACACAGAACACAGGCAGGGATTGTGACAATATCCAATCACATGAGGCCAACATATATAAAAACAATACTGATTCGCAAAAATCAAAAGTGGGAGGGTCTGGGCGCAGTGCTCTGCACCCAGAGGATAATCTGCAACAAGCCAATTAGAGCTCAGCCTCAAGTCACATGCTTTTCAAAAGTTTACAGACCTAATAAACACCCATTTGTCCGATGCCCCAAACACACACAAAACAAACAAAATAGAAAAATTTGTATTTTTTTATTTTTTTTAATAATGTGCTAACATGACTACCAGTCAAATAGTATGACTAAATAATGATTATTGAATATTATGATTATTTAGCAATATATATTTAACTTACTTTAACACATTGAAGTAGGCTTCTTCCCTGGCTATCTTGAGGGGGGCGGCGCCCCAGCGCCCCCTATTCACCAGCCGCCACTGAGGGAATGTTGGATGGCGTCGTGTGGGAACGTAATGACATGTGCCATTAATCGATCTATGTAAACAGAAACATGAAAGGAATGCTCTAAAAGCAACTCATGTAAACACCTTAATCATATTGTCTTATACAGAATAAGGTAGGCTAAATAATTAGATTACTGATGTCCATGTAAACGTACTCATTGTTGCAGCTGTGGTCGCACTGTGAGTTTGATGGGTTGAAACTTAAATGTCTGACAGACAAGAAGGCACAAGGTAAAGCTGTTTTTGATGTAACTTTTCAAACATGAATATAAGATAAGTCATGAATATAAGTCATTTATTGAACTGGAACAGCCTACTGAAAGTTTTCTTCCCACAGATTCCCATTGGCTGCTCCTGTCACGTCCTAAAACATTTTCTGAATGTTTTTGAAGATTTTATGATTGTAAAAGACTGGTTTTGAGTAAAAGTACAGATACCTTACAGTGAAAATTACTCCACTATACGTAACAAGTCACCAATTCCAAAACAACTTGAGTAAAAGTCTTAGAGTATCTGATTTTAACAGTACTTAAGTATTTTACTTATACTAAATATAGGCTAAAAAAATGCACTAGTCAAGGAGACATGCCAGTGAAAAACTGTAATGTTGTGGAGAAGTTGGGGAAAATGGCAGAGGTAAGGATGTATGTGCAGGTATTTAATGGAAAAACTAGAACAAACAATAAGCCAAAAACCAAAGGGAACAAAGAACAGAATGACTGGAAAACAAACAACCATTACATTCGACAACTCACAAGGAACTAAAGAAAAACTAAGGCTATATATACACACGGGGCTAAAAAGCTTAACAAGATAACAAGACACACCTGGGGAGACTAATCATGGGGAACCAATGAACAGACGGACTACAAATTGACTACAAACACCACGGGAGACAGGAAATGACATAAAAGTCCAGGGTGCTAATATCTTTGATACTCAGTACAACTACAAAGTATCAAAAAATATACTCAAGTACAGTAACTAATTACATTTACTCCAATACTTTACACCTTTGGTGTGTGGTTCCATCAAACCCATCGTTTCATCACAATTTCACCATCCAGTTAGGCACATCAACCAATATAATTTGTGGCAATAGGTATTTCGCCTAGGGCGTCAAATTGGCTAGAAACGGCCCTGCTCAGTACAACTACAAAGTATCAAAAAATATACTCAAGTACAGTAACTAATTACATTTACTCCAATACTTTACACCTTTGGTGTGTGGTTCCATCAAACCCATCGTTTCATCACAATTTCACCATCCAGTTAGGCACATCAACCAATATAATTTGTGGCAATAGGTATTTCGCCTAGGGCGTCAAATTGGCTAGAAACGGCCCTGCTCAGTACAACTACAAAGTATCAAAAAATATACTCAAGTACAGTAACTAATTACATTTACTCCCATACTACTTTACACCTTTGGTGTGTGGTTCCATCAAACCCATCGTTTCATCACAATTTCACCATCCAGTTAGGCACATCAACCATAACTCCTTCAAAAACAGCCAGAAACCTTGGAGTTATGATTGATGATCAACTGACTTTCTCAGACCACATTGCTAAAACTGCCCGGTCCTGCAGATTTGCTTTATTCAACATCAAGAAGATCAGGCCCTTTCTTTCGGAACATGCTTCACAACTCCTTGTTCAAGCTCTTGTTCTGTCCAGGCTGGACTATTGCAATGCTCTCTTGGCAGGTCTTCCAGCCAGTTCTATCAAACCTTTACAATTAATCCAGAACGCGGCAGAAAGATTCATTTTTAACGAGCTGAAAATAATGCACGTCACACCTCTGTTTATTAGTTTGCACTGGCAATAGCTGCTCGCATAACATTCAAGGCATTACTGTTTGCCTACAAAACCACCACTGGCTCTGCATCCCTTTACCTAAATCTGCAAGTGAACGGCGCTTTATTGTGCCATCCTAAAGAGGCACAAAATCACTTTCTCAGACTTTTAAATTAAATGTTCCCTCCTGCTGGAATGACCTGCCCAACACAATCCGAGCAGCTGAGTCCTTAGCCATCTTCAAGA
Organism: Sinocyclocheilus anshuiensis; assembly: GCF_001515605.1. Lineage (NCBI taxonomy): Eukaryota > Metazoa > Chordata > Actinopteri > Cypriniformes > Cyprinidae > Sinocyclocheilus > Sinocyclocheilus anshuiensis. Next base: position 34,433 of record NW_015546184.1, on the reverse strand, counting down.
ATTGGCTAAAATCACATCTCTTACATCTTTATTTGACCCTCTAACTAGCACTCTCTATTCTAATTCTATTCTTTATATATATAAAAAAACACTTGCTTCTCTAATCTTTTTGCATTCTATCTATTTGTTTTCTTTTTATTTATTATACAATTATAATTCTGACTTTCTGACTTCTGACTTCTGATTAACAAAAGCAAAAAAGGCCTCTAACACTAGCTTGCTCTATTCTTTTTCTATTCTATCTG
>NW_015546184.1:12661-33850 GCF_001515605.1 Sinocyclocheilus anshuiensis | reverse complement strand
ACTTGCACTTTATTTATTTACTAACGGCTTGTTTTCTTTAAAAAAAAAATCAAACTCTTGCTTCTCTAATCTTTTTGCATTCTATCTATTTGTTTTCTTTTTATTTGTTATACAATTATAATTCTGACTTTCTGACTTCTGACTTCTGATTAACAAAAGCAAAAAAAGGCCTATAACACTAGCTTGCTCTATTCTTTTTCGATTCTATCTGTTTTATTTTCATTTATTATATGATAAAAAAACCTTACTATGTGTACTGCATTAAGCTAACTGAGACTTGGACAAGCTCGCGCATCTGCGCCGCGCGCTCTATCCACTCAGCGTGCTTTGTTTATCAGCTCGCGCACATCAGCTATACAGGCGTTAATAATGAATGTTTAACATTATATTCATTGCATACATATACTTCGTAGTAGACATCCTTAACTCCTTTCTGCTGTCTGTTGTTCTGTTGTCGGTGTTTCTTTGTCTGAATATGGCGCTTATCACATGCTGTGTGGTATCGGCGTTTGGTATCGGGGCATTTTAACGAGTACGAGTACGAGTACAGGAGACCAGTATCGGGTCCGATACCGATACCAGTATCGGTATCGGTGCATCCCTAATATATATATATATATATATATGTGTGTGTGTGTATATATTGTAAATGAACTGTTCTTGTCCTGTATAAAACTTTTTTAAGCCGCCTTTCCACTGTCTCCGATGTTTGGTATGATTGTCACATTTCTCCCCCTAGCGGCAGTCGCACAGAACTTTCAAATTGGTTGTGAAGCAACCGACACCCTCGGCTTATTACATACCTGTCAACCCTCCTGTTTTTCCCGGGATTCTCCCGTATTTTACCATTCTTTCCCGCTATCATCCCGTTTAAATATTTTCTTGTATTTCTCCCGTATTTTTAATCTTTCTCTGCATATTTGTTATGTTTGCTACATTCCACCTGCTGGCAGAGAATGCATTAGCATTTTTCAATAAGCCCTTCTTTATTTTTTTTTTAGATCAAAGACAAAATTGACCCTTAAGGCTGATTTATACTTCTGCATCGGACCTACGCCGTAGCGTACGCATATACGCACACCCATACGCCGTAGCCTGACGTGCACCTCTCCAAAAATCTAACAGCGTGTCAATTTTACGCAGACCGCAAGCGCTGTGATTGGTCTGCAAGAACCCCTCCCTCCATATGTACTTGAGTTTTGTGTGTTTATGTGCACTTTAATATATTTTAATGTTACACCTTCTCATATAAAATAAAACAAAGCAAAGAACACCTGTCTTATCATTTATTATACTACATAGCATTATACATCAGTAGTTGTCCACAACAAACAATGTTGATCTGCCGTAGTACAAGTCCTTGTGCAGATTGAAAAGAATGCCATCATCTCCTGTTCCGTTGTTGTCTCCTTTTTGTAGTTTTAAATAATGATTTAATGATTTGATATTTATTTGCCGCCATCATTGCTATAATGCTTCTCCGATGAGCAGCTTCTTCTTCGGCTTTTGCCGTGGTACTGCGGATTAAACCAGCAACATGCCCATGGACACTGCTGACTAGCGGTTTGCATGTGTACTGCACGTTGACGCGGACAACGACGCATAAGTATAAATGAAAACTGACGCATAGCCTACGGCGTAAAGGCTACGGCGTAGGTCCGACGCAGAAGTATAAATCAGGCTTTATTTTTACGCAGACAACATGCAGTTGTAAATGTGAACCGGTGGATCGACAAGAAAATAATGAATTATAAAAATCTAAAGATATAGCCTACACTAAGATATAATTATATGTTACTAAATTAATATAATTGTTTGATAATAATTGTTTAAATGAATATAGTAATTGATAAGCCAAAGATATAGCCTAAACTAATATATTTATATGTTACTAAATGAATATAATTGTTTGATAATAATTGTTTAAATGAATATAGTAATTGATAATTTTATAAAAAGCTAAAGATATAGCCTAAACTAATATATTTATATGTTACTAAATTAATATAATTGTTTGATAACAATTGTTTAAATGAATATAGTAATTGATCATTTTGACATCCCCAACCCCCCAGGCATGTTATTCACCATGGTAAAATGAATGCTTTTACTGAATATAATGAATGTATGAATATATCCACACAAAACAAATGAATCTCCCCCCCAAATAAAAACACAGTCTAATCAACGTACATAATGATTTAATAATTATAAAATAATTATTTCTGCAATAATTATTCTAAAGCGTTACAGAAATAGTGTTTATAGAATAATGTTAAAGTGAAAAAATATTGGTAATTCTGACCTCGCGCTCATAGTTGATTAGAATATATCACATCCAGTCGGGCAGTCGCATAAAGCCACCTTTCCGCTATCTCTGACAAACAACAAGCGACAGACCGGAAGTCATTCATTTCCAATGGAGAGTAGTGCAGGAGCACTAAAGTCGCCTTTCCACTCTCTCCGACATTTGGATACGATTGTCATATTTATCCCCCTAGTTGTCAGGGAGTCTATGTCACCAACTCTGGACTCCATGTCCCACAGGCTCACAACTGTTCTCAACCTCAGTCATCTCTGTCACCAGTCACCAACTCTGGACTCCATGTCCAACAGGCTCACACCTGTTCTCAACCTCAGTCATCAGAGTCATCAGCACTGACATTCACAAGATCACAATCACCTGCATTCTGATTCCCCACACCTGCTGCAGCTAATCAAGCTCCACTATATCAATGCTAACCTCACACAAGATCAACGTCCGGTCTACTCTTCACTCCATTGAACTTAGCCTGACTCCCTCTAACTACCGGTGTGTTTCCTACCCCAGACGTTCCTGTCTTGGATAGCCAAGATCTGTTACCGCAAGCTAAGCCCCCTGCTCCTCCAGAGCACCCTCCAGTGCTAGCTCCTCGTAAGCGCTTCACAGTTCCCGAGTATAGCCCATGGAGGGCTCCAGTTCCCGAGTATAGCCCATGAAGGGCTCCGGTTCCCGAGTTTAGCCCAAGGAGGGCTCTTGTTCCAGAGTATAGCCTATGGAGGGCTCCTGTTCCCAAGCATAGCCCACGGAGAGCTCCTGCCCCCGAGTTCAGCCCAGTGAGGGCTCCTGATTCCCCGTTGAGCTCAGGGAGGGCTCTGGATCGCCAGTTAAACCCAGGGAGGATTCCTGATCCCCGGTTAAGCCCAGGGAGGGCTCCTGATCTCCGGTTAAGCCCAGGGAGGGCTCCTGATCCCCAGTTAAGCCCAGGGAGGGCTCCAGTCCCTGGTTATGGCCCACAGAGAGCCTGCTCCTGATCCCCGGTTAAGCCCAGGGAGGGCTCCTGATCCCCAGTTAAGCCCAGGGAGGGCTCCAGTCCCTGGTTATGGCCCACAGAGAGCCTCGGAGCCCGAAATCTTCCCCAAGTATTTTTGCCGTAGTCTGAGACTGCTCTGCCATAGCCTCCTGTGTTCCCTACTTCGCCAAGGCCTCCCGAACGGCCTGATCCGCCATGGCTCCTGGGACTGTCTGTCCCGCCATGGCTCCCTGATTCACCCTGGAGGCCTCCCATGTCTTCGTCTTGGACCAGCCTCCAGGGTGCCCACCCCCCTCCCCGGTGGATATGTTATGGTGCGGGACGCGCCTTCCGGGAGGGGGAGGTAATGTCAGGGAGTCTCTGTCACCAGTAACCATCTCTGGACTCCATGTCATCAGCACTGACATTCACAAGATCACAATCACCTGCATTCTGATTCCCTGCACCTGCTGCAGCTAATCAAGCTCAACTTTATCAGTGCTAACCTCACACAAGATCAACGTCCGGTCTAACGTTCACTCCATTGAACTTAGCCTGACTCCCTCTAACTACCTGTGTGTTTCCTACCCCAGACGTTCCTGTTTCTCCACCGTTCCTGTACTCCACTGCTCCACGTGATTCCTACTGGATAGCCAAGATCTGTTACCGCAAGTTAAGCCATCTGAACTCTGTCACTGTGTGCTTCACTTCCCTCTCATCACCACTTGGTTCACGCCATCGTTCATTCAATTAATACCCTTGTTTGACCAATTACCTCTGTGTCTCCTAGCCTGTCTCGTGACACTAGTATAGTGTAAAGGCGGCTTCAGAATGCATTTTTATTATTTAAAATGAAAAACCTTCAATAGGTTGAGTGACCCAGCACTATGTCAAAAAATGACCCAGCAAATGGGTTAATAAAGCATGTGTTCTGTCCAATATTTATCCAGAGTTGGGTTGCCAAATAATCCAGAAATCGTTGTTTTTAACCCAGACCTGTCGGTGTATGACATCAAAGTACCGCAAGAGCGATTTGAAAGCTTACAGAGCAGCCTGGTCTCTATAGCTCTCGCTGTACTTTGATGTCATACTCCGATCGGTCTGCGAAGCACCGCTTCAAGTGGAACACCCCTATAGGCTACAACTGATTGGTGATGAACAGGATGCAGGGCAACAACAACTCACTGTGTGATGTAGCCTATAGAATGCAGTTATATGCCCCTAAAATTCAAGAGATGTCCTAAAAAAGCCCCTGTATGAGTTTATATATATCATATGATAAGCAATATCACACATGCAATAAGTGCAATATGACATGAGTGCTGTTTTTGTCCCAAATAGCACAAGTGCAAATATGGTATTGATTTTATACAACAGTTCAATAAATAAGAAATGTATAATGTGCTATTCTGTTTTTGCTCAGTTTTGCCAATGCAAATATTACCTTCTAAAGCAGTGATCCTCAAATCTGGCTCGCGAGATACACTTTCCTGCAGAGTTTAGCTCTATCCTAATCAAACACACCTGAGTTTGCTAATCAATGTCTACAGGATCATTAGAAAATCACAGGTAGGTTTGTTTGATTATAGGGTTGGAGCTAAACTCTGCAGGAAAGCCACAGCAGAACTGTTGTGTGTCTCCAATCAGCACACAATTTCTGAACGAATCCACATTTTGAACGAATCAGGTGAACTAATCATTCAATGACCCATTCATAATAAGAGCTATTTACTTCATTCGTGAATGAAGCAGTTTGAAGGAATCAAATGAATGAATGTGTCACGTGTTTGTTTCTGTTTAGTTCCTGTTTGCCCCTATTTGGTTCAGTTCCTGTTCACATTTAGTTAATCATAGTCTATTCTGGTTCACTAGGCTACACAATCATGGGGAAGACTGCTGACCTCAGCAGTGCCACAAACTGATCACCTCCATGCCACGCCGAATTGAGGCAGTAATTAAAGCAAAAGGAGCCCCTACCAAGTATTGAGTACATGTACAGTAATTGAACATACTTTCCAGAAGGCCAACAATTCACTAAAAATGTTTTTTTATTGATCTTATGAAGTATTCTAATTTGTTGAGATAGTGAATTGGTGGGTTTTTGTTAAATGTGAGCCAAAATCATCATAATTAAAAGAACCAAAGACTTAAACTACTTCAGTCTGTGTGCATTGAATTTATTTAATACACGAGTTTCACAATTTGAGTTGAATTAGTGAAATAAATGAACTTTTCCACGACATTCTAATTTATTGAGATGCACCTGTATGTGGAGGATTTCCTCGAGCTCTCCAACCGGGTGAGCTGGCACGACGTGGCACTCGGTGCCTGTTTTTGGCTAGGGCTTGATAAGGAAACTGTCCGCTGTGATCTCCCCACTTGTAATTTTCTCTTAATCGAGCTGATTAATGTTATCCTCTCTTTGAATGGTTCCGAATTAAAGGTGGAAGTATTAAAGGCGAATCTCAAGTCTCCTTATCCAGCCCCCTCCAGAGCACGCCGTGTCTCCCCAGCTCACCTCACGCTGGGAACCCCCACATACCTCACCAATGACTCCGCCCACTTATGCCTGAAGCTAGGGTGTCCCCGAACTCTCGTATACCCGTGGCCGAGCCGGCTAAGGCCACGGAGGATCCGCCATGGCAACCTGAACTGTCTGCTCCTGCTCCCTCCTGAGCTATCAGCTTTCGGAGGGGGGCGATATCTGTCACGTGTTTGTTTCTGTTTAGTTCCTGTTTGCCCCTATTTGGTTCAGTTCCTGTTCTCATTTAATTAATCATAGTCTATTCTTTTCACCTGTTGTGATTTAGTTCTCCACCTGTTTCAGTTCTCCCTAATTACATTCCATGTGTTTATATACCCTGTGCAGTGTTGCCAATTTAGCTACTTTGTAGCTAGATTTAGTGACTTCCCCGCCCCTTTTGAGACTTTTTTCAAAAGTTTAGGGACAAATATAGCAACTGCTTGGACAAACCTTATCTAAGTTATCATCTTGCCCACTGATCTACGTTCATCTTTATATAGATCAGTGAATTTGCCATTGTGATGTCATCTAGTGACATTTAGCCACCAGTTGTAGCTACTTTCAATTGAAAGCAGTTGGCAACACTGACCCTGTGTTTTCCTCAGTTCCGCGGTCTTGCTTTACAGTTACGTTGTGATGTTTTTATCCTGTGTTTGTCAGTGTTAAACTCTTGGAGTGAAAATAAAAGACTCATCTTTGGATTACCCCTTTGCAGTGTGCCTCATCTACCCACCTTGTGACAGAATGAATGAATGACTCAATGACTTACTCATTAATCAAGACATTTACTGCCACCTACTGGAAGTTTTAGTTTCTTATATAGAGTGTAATTTCATTGAAAATAATTTCATATTTACATATTAATAAAAAAAATATTTGATATATATATTAATAGAAAACTAAGTGAAGAGATAGTTCACGCAAAAAAATTTAACGTAAAAAGAAAAGAAAATGAAAAAAAATCTACTTTTTGTTATATCTATTTCATGCTTTTCTCATGTAATACAATAATGGCTTTATATGATCTTTTGTGGGTAATTTCTGAGCCAAATATGATGTGTGATTAATATGTGATTAATTAGATTAATTAATTGTCACTTTGTGCAATTAATTAGATTAAAAATTTTAATCAACTGACAGCCCTAATAAGTAGTAAACTATATTTATGATGATCAGTTAAAGAATACTAAGTATACTTGTAGTATAAAAACTCATACACTTGGAGTTTAGTAAGAGTATTCTTCAAAGTGTACTTTCATTAACTAATAATTTGGGTAGAAGTATATAACTAGTAACAGTATAACTTACATTATACGTACAGTTCACTTGTAGTATAGGTGCAATGCTAAAGAAACACTTTAGTTTTGTACTACTAATTTACTACTGTTACATTTAAAGTACATTTAAACTAAAAAAGTGGAACTAATTCAGTCTGAAGTGTTGAAATAGTACACATACAAGTATACCAGTACATTGATTACTGTGCTTTTTTCATGACTGTACTTACTACAATCATGGCCAAAAGTTTTGGCAGTGACATAAATTTTGTGTTTTGCAAAGTTTGCTGCTTAAGCTGTTGTGGTGTTCATTCACATTGTTTCTAGATTATTGTGTAGAGTGATCAGATGCATTTTAAATAACTGATAAAAGCTTCATTGGCCAAAAAATTAACTTTTCACAAAAAAAAAGAAAAATCACTGTTTTTTGATCCTGACACAAAATCACCAGCTAACATTAATTGACTAATCATATCAGCAGCATACGTGAAAGTGTGAATGAGTACTAGTCAGGTAAAATCACTATCATACTAATTAGATTGTAAGAGCAGACTGATTGCTATAAAAGGAGGGAAGAAGCGCTTCCAATCATTGTGTTCTTGTTAGCAATGGTTACCCCCAAAGAAACACGTGCAGCCATCATCCCTTTGCATCAAAATGGCCTCACATGCAAGGAAATTGCTACGAAGAATATTGCACCAAAGAACCATTTACCGGATCATGAAGAACTTCAAGGAGAGAGGTTCAACTGCAAGTCTTCAGGACGTCCCAGAGTGTCCAGCAAGCGCCAGGACCGTCTCCTCCTGAGGAGTCAGCTACGGAATCGTGTCACCACCAGTGCAGAGCTTGCTCAGGAATGGCAGCAGGTTGGTGTGAGAGCATCTGCACGCACAGTGAGGCCAAGACTTTTGGACAACGGCCTGGTGTCAAGAAGGGCAGCAAAGAAGCCACTTCTCTCCAAGAAAAATGTCAAGTACAGACTGAAATACTTCAGGAAGTACAAGGATTGGACAGAAGAAGACTGGTGCAAAGTAATTTTTTTTCCGACTGTTTGGGACATCTGGAAAATTGATTGTTCGGAGAAGAAAAGTTGAACGCTACCATGAGTCCTGTGTTGTGCCAGTAGTGAAGCATCGTGAGACCATCCATGTGTGGGGTTGCTTTTCAACCAAGGAGGTGGTCTCTCTCATAATTCTGCCCAAAAATACTGCCATGAATAAAGAATGGTATCAAAACATCCTGCAAAAGCGACTTCTTCCAATGATCCATGAGCAATTTGGTGATGATCAGTGCATTTTCCGGCATGATGGAGCACCATGTCACAAAGCAAGAGTGATAAAGAAGTGGCTCGAATTGCAGAGCTTATGAAGAACAAGGGTCAACACTGTAAATATTGACTCATTATATTTTTTTGCCAATAAAAGCCTTTAAAACTTATGATATGCTTATCATTGTTTTTCAGTATACCATAGAAACGTGGAAAAATAATCTACAAATACTGAAGCAGCAAACTTTGCAAAACACAAAATTGATGTCACTGCCAAAACTTTTGGCCACGACTGTACATGAAGTCATTGAATGCCATTGAATACTTTGAAAAAAAAAAAAAAAACGTGAAGAATCTTTCTTTTCTTTGTAAGGGAAACATCAAAAGCAATTTACAATAATTTCGAACAATATTTGTAGCACAAAATGACAAGTTTTAAGTATAAGCTAGATCAGTACACAAGAGCTAGAGCAAACCAGACATGATACAACATTTTGGATCATCTGCAAGGCTTAGTCACACTGGCCAATAGAGTATTGCAGTCTGTTTTGAAATGAAAATCTTGAATGAGAAGCTGATGACTATGGCTGTAGTCAGTTGATGGTTAGGCAGGGATTCTAAGGAGCTCTGTCTTCATAGATTTGACCTGAATCTAATGTTCCTAAATAAAGTTGGCCAGAGATATGAGCTTAGTTGTTGGGGTCTTGAAACGACAAATAGACCTGTGTATAATCTTCATAACAATGATAGAAAGAAAGAAAGTTGTGTTTAGTTCTTTTAGTTCTAACTTTTTGAAGTGTCATTCTTCCTGAAGAGGTAGATGCAGCGGGCAGGATGCTGTAAGTGGTCATTGATTATTCTGCCTATTATTATTTTGCTAATTTCTGTTCCACTCACAGTAAACATGCAGCAATAAAGACACACTTGTAACATGAATTAAATAACGCTTCTATTTGGAGTGGGGTGATTCAGTTTTAAATGTTTAGTTATTAGTATTTATGCTCACTCTCATAGTGAAACTGCTTTGGATAGATAACTAGAAGAGAAGAAACGCTGTGTCTTTTTGTCCCTATATGCAACAAATAAATAGATGCGCAGCTGCTAAATTTACTTTACTTTTAATGTGTTTCAGATATTGTACATACCAGATACTTGCCAATGCCTGGTATTGTAGAACATTGTTATTTGTTTATTTTCACAACTTAATTTCAAAATGTAAATCAACAACAACAACAAAAACATACAGAAAAAAAGAAAACAGAGTATTTCTGATACTCTGTACACACACACACACACACACACGTAACAAATGCTTTCTTTTTTTTTTTGCAGTCATTTGTTTAAGTTATTTTGAATCTTAGTAGAAATGGTAGAAATGGTACTGCTAAAGTATGCAGTTGTATTAGTGTACAACATGTAAAAACATGTTGTGTGGCAGGCCTAAGTGAAGGCAGTCTGCCTGGAAAGTAACCGGATGTCTGTCCTCCCACTCCATTCCAGCACAGACCCTGAGCAGGGCTATGTGCCAGGGAATTCCCACCATCCTTCTCAAGACATGACATAGCTGCATTAGACTGTTAAAGATATTACAAGCTGCAATGCTGGGTTTCAAGTGGATGATACAGATTTCTGTGGAAAATAACCTGCTGATGATAGGGGGATGACATGAGGATGGGATTACTAAAGCAGTAAAAAAAAAAAACTAAAAAAAAAAATAATAATGATGCCATTCCCAGAAGAAAAGCCCTAAAGGGATTCCCAGGAAAATTCTAATACCGTTCAGTTACACTTATAGGTCCCATATTGTCAAAACTGAAATTTCCTGGCTTTTTTCATGATAACTGAGGTCTAGGGGCTATTTAACTACCATATCATTTTTAAAACAGTCAGTCCACAGTAAAATGCACACAGCCTGCATGAAGTAGCTGTGATTTTTCACGAACCGTTGTGACTTCCGTAAAAAGTTGACATCAGAACTACACAGTCACCACCTTCAGTCACCACCCCGAGCACCGCCCACCGTCCCACTCTCCTTTTGCCAAACCCCCAGACAACATCGCGTCCATGCTATTGCTGAGCAACGACAACACGGAAACATGTCGAAAGGTTAACTTTAACCACAAAACCAGATCGGCCGACCTGTAACGTTACACTCTCACTCAAAGGACGGACGATCTGACAGGATTGTTACTATGAGGTGGATCACATCTAACGCGTTAGTAAAGACAAACTCACCGTGTCTATCTAGTCATGATGATGTATAAACATTTCAATGTCAGCAGGCAACTATTTTTACAGCTACATTATTCTTCAGTCACCACCCCGAGCACCGCCCACAGTCCCACTCTCCTTTTTCCAAACCCCCAGACAACATCATGTCCATGCTTTTGCTGAGCAACAACAACATGTAAACATGTTGAAAAGGTTAACTTTAACCACGAAACCAGATCGGCCGACCTGCAACGTTACACTCTCACTCAAAGGATGGACGATCTGACAGGATTGTTACTATGAGGTGGATCACATCTAACGCGTTAGTAAAGACAAACTCACCGTGTCTATCTAGTCATGATGATGTATAAACATTTCAATGTCAGCAGGCAACTATTTTTACAGCTACCGTTTAACCACAGCTGTCGTCGGTTTTTTTGTCTGGCAGTGGCAGCAGATATGCGATCAAATTTCTAATTTGAGGCTGTATTACATCAATTCTGGCACCCAACATATGATAATATGATAACAAGATGATATTTTAAGCTCCTTATGTAGCCGAATCTGCCTCCAGTTTCCCCTTTGTTTTGCTGCCTCCAGCTAGCGCTGTGACGTCGGCTGACCCTAGTTACCTGTGGTTGGCTTGGCCGTGCGTCACTCAGAACACAATAGGCCAATCAGAAGAGAGGCTCGTGAATGTTAATTAGACAGGCCAAATCGACCTGTTCTCAGCAGAGCTCCTGAGAGAGGAGCTGTAAAAATATATTGGGATCGTTTTTGGTACTTATAACGCAAATATATATTCTTAAGGACATCACACATATGTGACCTTTAATGATGGGTGTATGATTCTGGTTTGGCCAAAGAACATTTGTTCGGCATTTGCTCAGGGCACTGTGATCAAAAGTGAAACTGATTTATAACAAATGAATTTCTTGTGAGTCTTTCCAGAAAAGCCTATAATAGCTTCCAGCATGTGTTTACATGGGCCTTGTAATGAGCAAATTAAAGATTGTCACTCAACTTTTGAGGTTTTATTTATGTGAAGAAATGCAATTGAGTCATTAATGTCTCCCCAGTACAACAGAGAATGGCCTCTGACAATAAAATTCTACTTTCAGTTAGGGATTGGGAAAACATAGCATACAGAATGGCATGTAAATGACATAAAAATGTTATGATTTCCCATTGTCTCTGCCTCAAACCATGCACAGCAACTGAAACTATACTAATAAGCTCTGTTGTCTCGGAGTCATACCACAACCTTCAATTTGTTCTGGTTTTGATGACTGAGCAGGTTATATAAATGCTCGCTTGCATTGAACACAACTGCTTTCTCCCTTTCTTTTAGTACCGGGCATGGTTGCGGACCAGCTACAGATCCAGCCCCTTTAAAGACCAGGAACAAGTCAAAGCTTTACTCAGTGTATACACAGAACAGCAGCAACAAGGGCAACAAAATTATCCAGAGTTGATGAGATAGTGATCTCGCATCTACCCTCTATCCTATAAACAATACAATGCATCAGGCAGCAAAAAATGAAAGTGGCCCTGATGCCCATTTCTCCTTTACCACCTGCTTTAAACCTAGCTGGACAGTAAAAACATATGAGGCAATCCCACATGTGTATTTCAAATGAAAGATTGCAGAGCAGTCACCCTTTATATTATAGTAATGCTGATGTGAGCACTTAGAAATGTTAACATTCATCTTGAGTTCATTAAGCACAATGATTCAAAGAGTATTTCATCATTTTCATTAACTCCCTTAAGTTGCTTGAATCTGTTAGCACACATTTTTGCATTTTTGTTAAAAAAAAAAAAAAAAAGTATATATAATTTATCAGTGAAAAAAATGCATTACTATAAAAAGTGCATAACACTAAAGTAGCCTTGTTGAATGAAAATATTTGGACTGCTATTTAATGATATATGCTTTTTGAGTTAGGCTTCCTATGTATGTACTGCTGTTCTCTATAAATATAAAATATGCAAATAAAAAATTAAAAGAAATGTGTATAAAACACTTTGAATACTTACATGAAAATGAATGAACTTTTTTTGCTCAATTTAAAGTATAATTTAAAGTAAATAAATAAATAATTAGGGGAGAGCGGGGTGATTTGAGCCTGCAGGGAAGTTGAGCCACCCCTTGTTTATAGACAACCTTAAACAAATAATTAGTGATATGACCACACATGTTTGAAGATTTTAGCGTTTTACTCACCCTGTGATGGAGAGGGTCCCAAGGAATACTTGGTAACTACATTTAGGTTGAAAAAACTTTTTTCATTTTTGTATGTTTAAGGACTCATGCTTCTTATGTCTGAACAATTACAGATAAATCTGAAGAAATATCACACATGTGTTTGTGCTTTAGGAGGTTATAATATGAGGCTATAATGTTAGCTCTAAACTGCTGGATGATACAAGCTTGTTAAAATGGTAGGAGTGGGGTAATTTGAGCCAAAGCTCCTGGGGTAAGTTGAGCCAGTGGCTCACCCCTTCTTATGATTATGTTATCATATTAAGGATTATTTTACTGTAATTCTACATTATGTTTCATTAATTTTACACCAAACATGATTTTGATTTTGTTTTTGTTTTTTAACTTGATTTTGTTATGCAAATTTTAAATAGGCCTTGTTTATGAAAATTGGCCACTGAAGTTATGAAATTGTATTTCCCTGCAACATTTATAAGTGTGATGTTGAGTACTATTAGCCCATTTCTGTAAAGTCAGTTGCAGTCTGTTTTTTTTTTTTTTTTTGGTTCTGAAATTTTTAAATAATCAAAAAAAAAAAATAAAAACACCTTCAGAGTTGTGTATATTTAAATACAACTTTTTAGCAGTTATCTATCCATCCATTCTATTATGCAAACCTATATGCCCTTATTAGGGTGGTGGGGAGCAAAATATGGAAAGCCATATTTTGAAAGCAGTTATTTTAGACCCAAAGTGATTATTCCCAAGGATGCACCACATCCTGGAATTTATGTACATATTTAAGTTGGACCCATTACTGTCATGTGCTCGCTTTAAACACGGCGTAAGTAAAAACGTCTCAGGTTACGTATGTAACCATGGTTCCCTGAGGAGGGAACGAGACACTGCGTCCTCTAGGGGGTGCTATGGGGAACGCCTTTCAGCATGACCGGTGTCTGAAGCATATATCTAAAAACGACAATAACATTGGCTGGCGACAGCCTATGATGGCATTACCCTGCACGATCACAGTATAAAAGGGCGCCGGGATAACACGTCATCCACTTCTAGTTTTCCAGCATGGCAAGGAAACTAGAGGACGCAGTGTCTCGTTCCCTTCTCAGGGAACCATGGTTACATACGTAACCTGAGACGTTCCCTTTCGAGGGAATTTCGAACTGCGTCCTCTAGGGGGCGCTATGGGGAACGGTATACCCATGCCACCATGCTGAGGGGAGTGCATGCCAGAAAACCACAGCGAGCACTAAGTACCAACTCTACCATAGCCATGGGAGTTGCCCCAAAGGATGTCTTGACGGCTGTCAGTGACATTATCCCCTTCGGCCAAGGGCCTGAGCTGCATACCCTAAAAGAACCTACTGTTAAGGGCTGGGCTAGGAGGCCCAAGCCTAGGGCAGAGCTCAAGGCTTGGAATCAGAAGAAAGAGATTCCTTTAAGGGGATACGGCCAGGTGTCTAAAAAAAACACACCAGACCCTGGCCTTTCACCCAGGGGGACTACCACCGGTTCTGAATAAACCTGCTCAAGGAACTGACTCGACCGATCTTAGGTAGCAACACCCTGCTCAGAAATGTATCAACAGAGATACATTAGTTGAGTGGAGCCCAAGGCGAGAACCGGGGCCTAAGCCAACTCAGAGAAAGGGAACAAGGCTGACAGCGCGTAACCCTTACCATACAAGATTTTAGAAAGTACGCAGAGTGCTTAGCGTGCACACTTACCACAACGTGGATTTTAGAAAGAGCACTCAGACACTCAGTCGGAAGCGACAGGCTCAAAGACAACCCTCTGAGGTGCAGCTGGACACGGTCTCATGCTCTCTATCCCGATAGAGAGCATCGGTCCCGTATAACCAGACCCGAATGGTCTAAGCGAGACTAACTATCAAGGCGGCCTACAGAAGGCCGAACCCTTGATTACACTGTCTAACTGGAGCTCTGGTGAGTGGAGGCCTCAGCAGATTAACTCTCTAAATGAGAGGAGGCCAAACCTACTCAACATAAAGACCGTTTATCAGGGCGGCCCCTCAGAGGAATGACAGTTTATCACAGCAGCCTCAAAAAGGGCCGTACACTTGATGTCACCATCTAGATGGAGTTCAGGTGAGCGGAGGCCTCAACAGAACGACTAAGCGAGAGGAGGCCAAACCAGTTCACCAAAAAACATGACTATCAAGGCGGCCTCAAAAAGGACCTCACACTTGATGTCACCATGTAGTTGGTGCTCCAGTGAGTGGTCTAAGTGAGACTAACTATCAAGGCGGCCTACAGAAGGCTGAAAACCTGATTACACTGTCTAACTGGAGCTCTGGTGAGTGGAGGCCTCAATAGATAAACTGTCAAAATGAGAGGAGGCCAGACCTACTCAACAGAGGGACTGTTTATCAAGGCGGCCTCACAGAGGGCCGAACACTTGGTTCCAAGTCTAGCTGGAGCTCAGGTGAGCGGAGGCCTCAGCAGAACGACTCTCTAAGCGAGGGGAGGCCAAACCTACTCAGCATAAGGACCTTCTGTCAAGGCGGCCCTACAGAGGGCCGAAAACTTGATTCCAAGTCTAGCTGGACCATGTAGCTGGGGCTCAGGTGAGCGGAGGCCTCAGCAGAATGACTCTCTAAGAAGAGGAGGCCAAACCAACTCAACCATATGACAGTTTATCAAGGTGGCCTCAAAAAGGGCCGTACACTTGATGTCACCATCTAGATGGAGCTCAGGTGAGCGGAGGCCTCAACAGAAGGACTCTCTAAGCGAGAGGAGGCCAAACCTATTCAGCATAAGGACTTTTTGTCAAGGCGGCCCTACAGAGGGCCGAACACTTGATTCCAAGTCTAGCTGGAGCTCAGGTGAGCGGAGGCCTCAGCAGAATGACTCTATAAGAAGAGGAGGCCAAAGCAACTCAACCATATGACAGTTTATCAAGGCGGCCTCAAAAAGGGCCGTACACTTGATGTCACCATCTAGATGGAGCTCAGGTGAGCGGAGGCCTCAACAGAACGACTCTCTTAGCGAGAGGAGGCCAAACCTACCCAACAAAGACTGTTTATCAAGGCGGCCCCACAGAGGGCCGAACACTTGATTACACTGCCTAACCAGAGCTCAGGTGAGCGGAGGCCTCAGCAGAATGACTCTCTTAAGCGAGAGGAGGCCAAACCTATTCAACAAAGACTGTTTATCAAGGCGGCACCACAGAGGGCCGAACACTTGATTCCAAGTCTAGCTGGATGGAGCATATCGCGAAGCATGTACTCAAGAGTACTAGCCCCTACGAGAAGGACCCGCAAGTCCTGAGGTTGCAGTGTTATACTGGGGACCTGATGCTGGGATGCTTCCTCCAAAGCCCAGGCTGCATGTCCAAGCCGAAGATGAGGGCTTTCACCAGCCTGGAACAAGAACCGATGAGTGAAACCATCACTGTAATCGGTCGAACCTCACAAAAACAGAACAGGTCCGAGTAGCGCTGCAGAGAAAGGCTGGCATCGAATACACAAGAACTAGCAAAATAAAATGGATAGTACTCACGTATGCCCTGCCATTCAAACAAGATGCATCCTGAAGGGGTTTGGATGGCAGGGAGGGAGCCTTAAGAGAAGATGTCTCCCCCATAGAGAGATAGCAGGCCAGCATCTCTTCAACAGGGGGCATCTTCTCATAACCATTCTCACGCATCCCCTCGATGTTGGCATACATGGAATGGATGTCTCTTTTTATTATTATTATTATTATTTTACTTCAAGTCGGAGTACAGTATAATGTGGTTATCTGCTTTGTTTTTTTTAGAAGGACATGATATAAATCATCTGTCCAACAACTGCAGACAGATCCACACTATACACTTCTTATATAAACAAAAGGAAATTACTGATAGGGAGAAATATCCCGACAGGTCCTTTCCATGTTCTCACCGCGACCGCAACGCGCAGCATGCATTCAGCTCCCGCGGGAGCTAAAATCCGCCCAACCGCAGATTACCTCGGAAATCAAGCGAGAACGAAAACCGCTGCCGCGAATGCGTCGCTATTCCCACGAGAGGCGAACACACTCATGCAAACGCTAACGTTACCTACAAACTCGGGCAAATGGTGAAGTACTCACATCCTCCTCAGCAGTCCTGCGAATGCATCACGATGAGCACAAGCTGCCTCCTCGTGAGACGAGCGCGTTCAATTCATGCTTATCCCTCACAAGAAATAAGCAATGAATACAGAGCGCATCCAACTCCCTCGAATGCTGAACGCGCTTGCTCTTCACCACACACACACAGCTCACGAGCCGTGTGAAACTGCAGGTATCAGAGCAAAGCCTCTAGCGAGAGAACATGCACTCCTAGTGGTGTTTAGCTTAACGCTAACATAAACAAATGGTCAGTGAAGACAAAGAAAGTGGATGACGTGTTATCCCGGCGCTCTTTTATACTGTGATCGTGCAGGGTAATGCCGTCATAGGCTGTTACCGGCAAATGTTATTGTCGTTTTTAGATATATGCTTCAGACACCGGTCACGCTGAAAGGCGTTCCTCATAACGCCCCCTAGAGGACGCAGTTTGAAGTTCCCTTGAAAGGGAACTGGCTCAACTCACCCCGGTCTCCCCTATACACAGTATATAAAAATAACAGTTTGCAAATTTTATTGCAACCACAAAACAATTAAACCACAGCTTATGTTTGCCTTTAACTATGTTAATGTGGGATGCCTTATATAAAGTGATGGATCTGGCTTAGCTAAAACAACAACAAAGTAACTTCTTCATTAAGAAACACATAGATATAAATGTTGTATTATTCCCTTGTTGCCACTGCAGTGTCAGCTCTTGTTCCTTTTTCACAGTTCTTCACTGTTCTGCACAATATTTATGTGATGATTTGCTAGCCATATACAATTAAGCAACATGGTAAATATTACAATGATTTCATTGTCTTTTTCCAAAGACCAGGTTAAAAATAAATAAAATAAAATAAATGAATGAAGTATATTGTTTTATAAATGGATTGTATTAGCATACAATTTAGCCATACCATTGCCCACCCCTACTTCACACCGTTGAACCAATAATAATGTCTTGTTTTGATTTGTCGTGTCATGCTCAACTTCCTCTCACATCGTCTTAAAGAGAGAACTCCTTCACGACGACCACTACCTGTGCTCATATCCTCAAACACACCACCAGCATGCAACCTTACCTTTCCAAGATCCGCTTTTTATGGTTTCCACATGATCTTTAAACTTCATGACAGCAGGTTAGATGTGGCTGTGACATGAGACGTTAACCATTTCAGAACATTCCACCACAATCAGGCTTTATTTGACTGTTCATTATTAAATGTAAATGCATAAATGTAAATCTATAAATGCTCTGATGATTAACAACAATCATTTAAGTTATTGTTTGTGCTGTAGTTACATGTAAATATATATATATTTTTATAAGTATCTAATTTAGAAATAATGTTAATCTACATTCTAACATGTTTCATGTTGGATAAAATAGACAACTGTTTTTAATAGGCCTAATTATGTTTTGTGAGCTGAATGGTTACAGTTTATGTACAGTATATCTGAATTGCAATATAATATATAATCTTGCATATACTTTAATTTTACTTCTAGTCAGATTATTATACCATTGCTACTGATTGATGTTTTTATTTTTCCAGATTAACCGCCAATGCTATAATCAAATTAAACCAGAGTTTATTTATTTATTTATTTATTTATCTCATGACCCCATCTGTGGGACATTCAGGAGAGTTTAATGAATTGTGTTCAGATATCAACGGGATGAGCTTGTAAAGTCCCTTTCCCCTCTTTCCCCTCAGATCACTTCACACACCTCCAGAGCTGGATAGAGATTTCTTGTAAATGCCTCCGCTTCATAGAATCTAATTTACATATTCATACGTTGCCAGCCCTAAGGCATAGTGATTGGACGTCTGGGCGTTGCGCTGGCCAATCCGCTCTCATGACATTCTCCGTTCTTCACTTCAGCGGGTGTCTTTTATAAATAAAGCGGCGTGGATGGTTGTGAATGTGAATTATTCCTCATCAGCCCGCTGTAACGACTTTAGAGTTAAGTAAGAGTGTAAAAGATGAATCCGGGTGGTCGCAGACTGAAACAGTGGCTTATAGAACAGATCAACAGTAACACCTATAATGGACTGCTATGGGAGGATGAGATCCGCACCATGTTCAGAATCCCCTGGAAACATGCGGGAAAACAAGACTACAACCAGGAGGTGGATGCGTCCATCTTCAAAGTAAGCATTTAATTTATTATATATATGTGGCTACGACTACTACTACTACTACTACTACTACTACTAATAATATTATTATTTTTGTTGTTGTCGCTGTTTGATAAAAGTATATACTTTTGTAATATGTAGATGATAAGATTATGTTTATTTAGATAATTTATTTAGACAATGGCATATGATATGCAAAAGTTTGACACGAATATTACATCTAACTTAAATGTGCAATGCTTTATTTTAAATGATGTTAACATGAACTAATGGACAGTTACCTCTGTTGAGATTTTGTCACAGTTTGACAAGACTTTCACCCTCATGCAAGCCTATTTTTACAGTAATTATCCAGTAATTAGTAATTATTTAGCTATAATTTATTTGTAATTCATTATAATTATAATTTATTACTAAATTAATTTTAACTAAATTATATTTTATATTGTTGTTACATTAATGATGTTTTTGCCTGCTTGTCTGTTCTAAAATATAATGAAGTGTGCACTGTATTCAGCCCCGCAGTTACTTTATAAGTCTTTTTTTTTTTTTTGTAGTAATTCAGATGTTGTGGTGGTGTCTGACTAAGCATGTGTTTTCACAGGCGTGGGCGATATTTAAAGGGAAGTTTAAAGAGGGGGATAAAGCTGAACCAGCAACATGGAAGACCAGATTGCGCTGTGCACTCAACAAGAGCCCAGATTTTGAGGAAGTTACTGACCGATCCCAGCTTGACATCTCTGAGCCTTACAAAGTGTACCGGATTGTGCCAGAGGAGGAACAGAAGTGTACGTGTGTGCTTTGTTTTTCTTTTCCAAGAAACATTAGAAATAGCACAGAGACCAATTCTTACGCAGACATGCATTAATAGAAGTTCAGTGACTCTGCAGAGTGAATATTATGTAATGTTATGTAAGTCGTGTCATATTATGTAATGTCTTTACAAATTTAGTTAATTAGTGTCATTATATTTTATTTTGTAGTGGGTAAAGGCACAGTCTCTGCTCTTTCTGGCTGCAGCACTGATACTGAAATGGGCTGCTCACCAAACCTGGATGAACTTCTTAAAGAGGTATTGCCATTTATCCACAGGGTGTCCGCGGGTCCTTAAAAAGTCTTAAAATGTCTTAAATAACGTTTTCCTAATATAAGGCCTTAAAAAGTCTTACAATGTCTTAAATTCGGATTCGATGGGTCTTAATTATTTTTGGTCTCATTACCGCTCAAATATCTTCAGTCTGACGGACCTAATGACTTTACAATCATTGGACAGACCGAAGATTTTTTCTTCCTGCAGTAAGTTACTGCGTCATCAGAGAGAATTGCAGTAAGTTAGCAGAATACAGAATACAAGCTCGCGCTGAAGCTCACTCTGTTTGTCTCGAGACTTCAGAATGCAGCTTATGTCTGGATTGCAAAGATAAATTTTGTTGATACTGATTTCATTTGCTTGGTAACAGCCCAAATGTCTTATTCTTCTTCACTGATTAAATGTAAGAATTTGACTCAAAAGATAATGCACACTTTATAAAAAAATGGCTTTATAAAGGTAAAATGCCCATAAAAGGTAAAAATCTATTTAAATTTATCTGACCACCACACAGAATATGAAGAATATCAAAAACTTTAGGAGTCAGCTGTCCACGAAAGTCCTTAAGATACTAGCATGATAACACACTCAATCAGTTGAATGAATGACTCAATACTCACTCATTAAGTGACTTACCGCCACTTACCGGTAGTTCAGTTGAGAAGTTTGTTAAAAAAAAAGGCATTTTTCCCCTCAACATTTCTTATTTGTATATTCATAAATGCATTTAAAACATTAATCTCATAACATTATTTATTGCAGCTGTAATTATTGTTATTTGCAGTGTAAATTATTTAATCTGACTGGTAGCAGCCCTATAGTGTATATTGAATTTATTGATAAATTGTAATAATTTGACATGTAAGATGATGAATACATCTAAAAAGGTTAAAAAATAGGCCTTTGTAAAGGTAAATATGCAGATTTAAGTATGTAAAAGCTGATAGAACACTGATGAAAATATTACTTCAGAATAAATGATTTACTCCATCAAAAATCTCAGTGATGCAGTTATTTTGCAGGGATATTCTGTATGGAATATTGTCTGCTGACATGAAAAGTTCACTGTATATCATAGTAATAAAT
>NW_015546184.1:7275-9655 GCF_001515605.1 Sinocyclocheilus anshuiensis | reverse complement strand
TTAAGTTCTATCTGACCACCACACAGAATATGAAGAATATCAAAAACTTTAGGAGTCAGCTGTCCACAAAAGTCCTTAAGATACCAGCGTGATAACACACTCAATCAGTTGAATGAATGACTGTTTTGTAATAAAAAATTTAATTATTTGACATGTAAGATGATGCATACATCTAAAAAGGTTAAAAATAGGCCTTTGTAAAGCTAAATATGCAGATTTAAGTATGTAAAAGCTGATAGAACACTGATGAAAATATTGCTTCACCAAAAGGTTGTTTACTCCACCAAAAATCTCAGTGATGCAGTTATTTTGTGGGGATATTTTGTATGGAATATTGTCTGCTGACATGAAAAGTTCACTGTATATCATAGTAATAAATACCATTTATTACAGCATTGATATTTTGTTTTCTTTTTAATTTATACACATTAAATATTACATATATGTATGTAATAAAATGTGTATTTCCATTACAGGTTTAGGTCTTAAATTTCATATAAGGTGGTATTAAAAAGGTCTTAAAAAGTCTTAAATTTAACTTGTTCAAGTCTGCAGAAACCCTGTATCCACCTGTTAACTGCTCAGTTTTCCCTCAGAATGCTGAAGGTATTGAGGGGAATGAAGATTTAGTGTGGATTGTGGCAATATTTGACTGATGGCTTATTCCTACATAATCTGTGTGTGCAGTCCTCAAATGATGAATACATAGGCATCCTGAAGCGTAGTCATTCTCCCCTTGATGGAAGCAGTAACATGCCTTCAGTGCAGGAATGGTGGCAGCAGGGATCTCACAATGGTACAACTGTTTATGACTTTTAATATTTTAAGAATGTTTAAGAAGATACAAGTAATTTTACATTAGTACTTTCTTGATTTCTTAAACATGAGTGGATAAAAACTGTGTTTTCAAAATAATACATGGAAAATATAAAAATAACTTGGCTGCAAATGTATGTGCTACACGGCCAGCATGAGACTGACTAACTTCCGTCAGAGTTGCTGACTTAGTGTATTGTGTTGCTCCCTTTCTTTTTTTTTCTTTCTTTCTTTCTTTCTTTTGTTCGTTCATTCTTTCATTCTTGCTTGTAGTGGTAGGTACTAATATCTTGTGAATTACATTTTGTGTTAATGTTTATGTGTTTTATGTATATTCACAGCTGCTGTTGTTCATCAAGATCCTGCAGGTAAATTCAATGCTGGTATGTCATTTCTGTTTTGTTCAGGACTTTTTGTTTTCAGTTTTTAATCACCTTTCATAGTCTCTGTACCCAAAGAGCCCATGGCAGAATTACTTTTGCATGTGATTAATTAATTAATAATTGGGGTTTTTTTCTATGGAAAACCTGATAATATCATTTTACATATATATATATATATCTATCTATCTTCTACATGAATGGGACAGTTAACCACACATTTCTCCCTGTCACCAGCGTTCTCTCAGATGATGATTTGTTTCTACTATGGAGGTCGGCTGGTGGGCAGCACAGTTACCACTCATCCAGAGGGCTGCCGTATCTCCCCCAGCCAGCCTCCTCTGGCTAACGGCTTCTTGTATGGACCAGACAGCCTCCAGAACATCCACTTCCCATCTGCTGATCTCATTGAGAACGAGCGCCAGCGTCACGTCACCCGTAAACTTTTCAGTCATTTGGAGTGTGGCGTACTGCTGCGTGCTAACAGAGAGGGCATTTTTATTAAGCGTCTGTGCCAGAGCAGAGTGTTCTGGAGTGGCCAGGACCCTCAGTACAACCCCAACCCCTGCAAACTAGAGCGAGATGCCGTGGTAAAGATCTTTGACACTGCCAGGTTCCTGCAAGGTAAACAAACATCTTCCCAGATGTAACGAATTCAGTCCACTTGAAGGCGAGCGTAGTGAAGAACCCAAGTGCAGTTTATTTACAGTGATCCAAACATAATCCAAACAGACGAAGACTAGAAACAATAATCCGTGACTTGACTTGACATGAACAGACTTGACGAGGTATGAACAGACTTGACATGAACAGACTTGACTTGGCATGAACAGACTAGACTCACCGACAGCGGGTTACAACTTCAATACACGACAAAAGACAATGGCAACATGAGGGCTACTTATAGCAGACAAGAGGGTCACATGACAAGAACAAACCTATGGGAAACAAGACACATGACTAGGACAACCAATCAGAACATGACACAATGAACAAGAGAACCAATGGCATGAATACATGAGGGCAAGGGAAGCATGACACAAACAGGGTGAAACAATTACAAAATAAAAGACATGAAAACATGAACCAAAACCCAAACACCACATTACATTTCCCCCCCTCTAAGGGCGGCTCTAGACGCCCAAACAAATCCCAAAAAGTCCAGGAGGGTGGTGGAGTGGAGG
>NW_015546184.1:2009-5861 GCF_001515605.1 Sinocyclocheilus anshuiensis | reverse complement strand
TACAAAATAAAAGACATGAAAACATGAACAAGAAACAAAACCCAAACCCCACATTACACCAGACATATTATAGCTCCAGACTTTTTTGTGAATGTCGGTTTCTGTACAAGACTACTGAAATACAGATCACAATTGCAATTTACTGAATAAAATCAAGTGTCAATATATAAGGTACTTAAAGGTCATTAATAACATTTTCATTATACTAAATAACTTATTACCAAGTTATTTTTCATGTATGAGTTCAGTTTATTTATTTAACGATTATTGAAATGCAATTGACCTGATTAATTAATTATATATTAATTTTCAATGGATAAGATTTATATCACAAATGGAAATGTTATTTTTTTTTTCTCCTGCAGCGCTGCAGTTATATCAGGAGGGTCATTATCAGCCTCCAGAGCCCACCGTCACACTCTGTTTTGGGGAAGAGTTTCATGATTTCATCACTGTCAAGAGCAAATTAATCATTGTGCAGGTAATTAATGTAAAATGTATTATATCCACAAACATTACTGATCTCATTTGGTGTATTCTGCATTCATAATATTAAAATCTTTATTTTATGTTTAAATGTTTGTTGTAACCAAACACAGCTTTGGACCCAAAAGCAGAACACAGACTAAAAAATGATGCAAATAATTAATTTATTGCCAAAAGTCAAGCAACACAATCCATCTCTCCTTTGCTGTTGAGGATTGGCTGAGGTGAGCTGGAAACCAAACAGGCCAGAGAGATGTTGGTAGAGCAGAGAGAATGTTGATCGGGCGTGGCAGGCAGAATGCAGGATAAATGCAGGTGGAGTGAGGTCTAAAGAACAGGAGACACAGAATTAGAACTCCAACTAAGCACATGACACAAAAACTGGTCTAAAGACACTGGGAGGCCTTAGCACAGTACCACATAGGCAGACAGAATGATCTGGCAGAAAATGACTGAAGACCCAGGGTTTAAATACTGGAGGCCGATGAGTTGATTGGCAGCAGGTGATTCACATTCAGCCATCAGCCACAGAGAGGAGAGCATAGCCACACCCCGGGATACACCAACTCACAAACACACAAGCACAGACACACAAAAAGGAAAAACACAGCTGGCCAAAAATCCAAATCCCTGACAATGATATATTTGTGGGAACAAACACTTTACAGTAAGGTTCAGTTTGTTAACAAGATTTAAATGAATTAGGTATCATGAACAGTTAACAATACTTTTACAGCATTTAGTATTAATGCTACTTTCTACGTATCCTAATAGATTGTTAGTTGTATAAATTAACATTTAATATAGTATGAATGAACATGAATAAACAATAGTAGATTTATAAAAGAACATTAACCTAGATTAATTAATGCTGTAAAAAGTTGTTCACACTAATTCATTAACTAATTAAACCTTTGGAGACTCTTAATATGAAATACATTTGTTAGTTTACTCATAGACAATAAAATTAGGTTTTCTGTTAATATTCTTAATAACCTGAATTGAAAACACTATGAAAAATAGCAATAACCTAATGCTTTGTCCAAACAGATCACAGCATTGAACTGTCAGCAGTTGGTGGATGCAGTGACCGCCCGGCGATCCCAGTACAGCAGTGGGAATCTGGAAATCTCAGATGACATGGCCAGTGATCAGATGGCTCGAATATGTCAGGATCTATGCAGCTACCCAGTTCCCCAACGAGCTACCTGTTTCAGGGACAACCTGCCGATTCCAGTCTGAGGCAGATCTCTGAGCCAGCTATTTCTCAAAGAATGAGTCAGTTCACATTGTAAAAGTGATGATTTTACAATTTTATTACATAAAAAAATGATTGACCTTTAGGTGTGTTATCCGTGTATAGCATCCTGTTCTCTCAGGGCAGAAAATAGTATCTGACAGAAGGTTTGCAATGTTCTCAGGGATGATGTACTCATTTGTTAGTAATAATACATTTCTTTGTCTATATTTTATTTTTTTCGGAACGTTTTTTTTTTTGTCCAAAACATTTGAACTTTATCTGTTATTTTTTACTATTCACTGTAAAGTTGATAGGTTTTACTATCCTTAACTATATATATACTCTTAATGCCTTTTAAGAAATATAATTGGTTGGAGTTGGATGCAGACTAAATGTCAAATGAGAAATCTATGAATAATTAAAGAAATTTAAAATAAGTAGGTTGTCTAGCTATTGATTTTAATGTTCTGAGACCAACTATATATATTTCTGTCATGACGATTCTCTGAAAGAATAATGTGGTAATATACATGGCAATGTTAATGTATTTGGTCTTGAAGGAATAGATCTGCCAAGAAAGCAAGTACCGAGATTTGCTACTTTGAATACATTCACAGACATGCTGCTGTAAGCATGTAAGATGTACTGCTGCTGCACATATAATAGCATGGGACACAGTTAAAGGGGAAGTTAACATGGCTGTAGATTAAGAACTTGCAAAGCAACAAAACATGATGTCGGTACACTGTGGCTATACTTTTATTATCAATAGAAGTTGTAATACGCAAACAGCCCAGGGCCCTATTGTTTTTCTAAGGATTATTATTATTAGGACCCAAGCCACTAGGGGTGCAGGGCCCTATTGTTCTTTTAAGGATTATTAGGTGCTAAGCCACTAGGGGTGCAGGGCCCTATTGTTTTTCTAAGGATTTTTTTTTTCCGACTATTCAGGGCTTTTTGGGAGCCATAACGTGCTCAAAATCTCTTGAAAATTGGCACACACGTTGGAATCTGCGGTAATTAGGACGCAGCAGAGGCTGGAACCTCTGTGTGGCACAGGGGCTCTAAGGCACCCCCTGGAACACAGTCAGAAATCTTGCTGCATATCTCATACATACCTGCACGTATACTTATGAATCTCGGTACACATATAGATCTCACCGAGCTGAACAACTTTCACACTGTCATAGTTGTCACAGGCCCCACCCAACAGGAAGTCAGCTATTCAGGGTTTTGTGAAAAGTGCATGCTGTAGAATTTGCCATACTCCTCCTAGGGTCAATAAAACTTGGTCAACATGATGTCAAGACATTGGGGATGCAAAATTGCAAAGGGATTTCTGATATCTCAAATGTTTTGGCCTTGGCGAGGCGACACATTTATAGCGAGAAATTAGAAACAGGAAGTGTCTAATAACTTTTGCATACATCGTCTGATTTTGATCAATTTTCAGCCGTTTGTTCGGTATATGAGGCTGATCACATAGATGTGACTATTAGGAGTCAGCCTCTTATTTTTACTCAATTTTCTTCAAACTTCATCAGAATAATGTCAAAACATGGCAGATGTAAAATTGTGAAGGGATTCTTGATATCTTAAATAGTGTTGCCATGGAAACGTGTCAAACTTGAACATTCTTTCCAAGTGTTTTTGAGACAATTAACATGCTTAGAATTTCATGAAGCTCGACACACACATCAGTATTAATGAGAGTTAGACACTGGCAAAAGCTCATAAATGGGCATGGAGGAGGCGCTCTGTAGCACCACCTTTTGACAAAAGTGAGGGGGTTAGTTTTAGCTACAGTCACCAAACTCAGAACATATATTGTTCTCATCAAGCTGGACAACTTTCTAATTTACAGTCATTAGCTACGACCAATAGAAAGTCGGCTATTGTGGTTTGAATGTGGATTTTTGGAAAAATTAGGCTGTGACTTAATGCATACTTCTCCTAAGAGAATCAATAAACTCACAACAAACTTTGTCAGCATGATGCCAAGATACTGAAGATGCTAAACTGCAAATGGATTTTGGATATCTTGAATGGTGTTGCTATGGTGATTTATCAAATGAACATTCCAAATTAAACAGTTATTTTATTATATCTTTAAAGTGCATTATATA
>NW_015546184.1:0-1741 GCF_001515605.1 Sinocyclocheilus anshuiensis | reverse complement strand
AAAAAAAAACACTACAAAACTTTTTACATACCGAGAACAAGTCATTCTGAGGAAACATGCTTAGTTTCATGAATTTACAATAATCTATGACTAAAAGAACATTTAAAACTATTAGACATTTCAGCTGCTATTTCAGGCTGTAATACTAAACTTGTCCACCAGATGGAGTCATAGGATAAGAAATCTTGAATCTAATCCCCTTTCTGCTCTGATTAACAAACAAATACATAGAATAAGTTAACGTACTTTACTGGTAATATAGATTTATGTAATTTTTTCACAAATTCTTATAGATCATTAAAATAATTAAAAAAATGCTTATAGATCATAAAAGGTTTTGCTAACACTTTACAATAAGGTCTCATTTTTTAACATCAGTTAATGCATTAACTAACATGAACTAACAGTGAACAATATATTTTTTTACAGTATTTATTAATCTTTATTAATGTTAGTTAATAAAAATGTTCATGTTAGTTCATGTTGTATTAACTAATGTACATTAACTATACATTTTAATTAATAATATATTAGTACATTTTTAACATAATATTAACTAAGATTCATAAATGCTATATAAATATTGTTCATGTTAACTAATATAGTTGATTAATGTTAACAACTGAAACCTTATTGTATATGGAATGCCACACCTGCCATAATTAGAAATAAATAAATAAATAAATGTAAAAAAGCAAATATAAATAAATAAATATATAAATATACAAATAAAAGTAAAAAAGCAAAAATAAATAATTATTTGTAATTTTATTTCCTTATTCATGTATTTTTTTCCCCACATTTGTTTATTTTTTCTTTTATTTATTTATACATTTATTTATTTACACTTTTATTTATTTTCACGTGTTTATTTACGTATTTATTTCTTTATTTCCACAATTCTTTATTTCTAAATTTATTTATTTTTACATTTATTTATTTTCGCATTTATTTATTTCTACATTTCTTTGTCCGTAGGGTAATGAGAAGGGCGTGTTTTACCTCAGGAATAGCAATAGAGCCAGAGTAGGCGAGGGGTAAGCTTTGAGGCCACAGTGACACCTTGTGGTGCCCAAACGAAGTACAAAAAGTGTAAGCCTACATGATGCGCCTGTTGATAGTGTGGGATGAATGATTTAGATGGGCAATATGGCCAAAATCTTATTTAAATTTCAAGTGGGGGGTTGTTTCAGCTGGGAAGCGTGCAATCTGTGATCGCGTGCATTTGCTGAAGCTCCTGAAAGCGTGCAATTGCTTTGTTATGCGAGTTGTTCTTTAGGTTTCACTTTCAACGCATACAACGCATGTTTCAAAGATTCGGGATAGAAGGAGGCATCAGTTACTGTAGAAGATTTGTCGTCTCGCGCCACTTCCCATAATGGGTTCTCTTGGTGTAGACACGGCTTTAGATACGGATTAATCGGCTGATTAATCACATGTCTTAGGCTGGAAATATCCAGAATTAGATCAAACAAAAGGTGTCCATGGGAACGGAGCTAGTGAAACACACACGCCATGCATTATAGCCTAAAACATGCTTAATTCGCGACTGACACCAACGATTGTATGCGGCTATGTAGTGGAGATGCGTTCACTGTCAAATATCATTCAGCATTCATTTTGAAATTTTGTCAAATTTTTTTCTTGATTAGCCTACAAGAAAAAAAAAACTATCGTTCTTGTTGTGATTAATTGATTGTTTTTCATTTAATTCATAAGTTAACACTGCAAATTAAATGGT
>NW_015546183.1:17054-25291 GCF_001515605.1 Sinocyclocheilus anshuiensis | reverse complement strand
TTCACTGATGATGCTATTAATGTGGGCGGAGCTTCACTGATGATGTGATTCTTGTGGGAGGAGCCTCACTTAAGAATCTATCTCAGGTGTTTCTGCTGTGGTTTTATTTCTACTCTTCTGACTAATTTGTTTCTTTACATTGTTAAAATATACTGGAATAGAAACTGCTAAATACTTTACTTATAATGAGCCACGTGAGACATTTTAAATCTATGTTAATATAGATAAATATGAGTAAAGTTTGACAATGGAATCAATAATATTAAATAATAATAAATATTCCTTGTGCCGCTTTATTTTAATATTGATGAGACTCAGATGATCAACACTCATTCAACAAGACATTCAGATCATCAGCAGATCACACAATAGACGATCAAACATCAATAATAACACAACAATACCACTCTTTCTTTCATGTCAATAGTGCCTGTTTTCACCTCATTTATTATGCTGATGTCTTCAGAACTCCTGTAAATTGTAATTTAAAGCTCATCTCATTGGTGTCAACAGACTTAGGCTTGTTTGTTACAAACATGTGACTTTATACTTTCAAGTGTTTTTCTTCCTACATATCTGCTGTTATTTTAATAAAGAAACAGAATAATGTTAGAATAGAAATACAGATTTGGTAATTAGCATCATTTTTTTATGATAGACAGATTTAGATGCTTAAATGTGTCGATTAGTATATGAGTCAAAGACAAAAGGGTTTTTTAAAGCAATAAATAAATACAAATCAGGCATATTTAGAACAAAAATCATTTGAGGACATATTCAAATACTATATTTACGGATCATATATAGAGTAGCCCCAAAATATTAATTAATTGAAATTTTAAATCTTTATATTTGCCACTATCCTTCACACCACTAGGTTTTACCCAACTGTTAGCAAGAACTTTGTAATCATTTAAAATGTAATAAAATATGGTATGATCACTTTTTCTTTTACATATTTTAATAAGTACAACTCAGAATAACTATGTTGTTTTATATATAAATATATCTGTTATGCTGAATGATGATGGAACATTATTTCACCTATATTTTGAGATTCAGGAGTGAGCGCACGAAGAAGAAGAAGATAGATATACTGTCTTTAATAATCCACATAGGGGTAATCCATAACAAACAGGTAGCAAACACACGTATACATCGACAAGACCGGACCACCAAACACTGAACAGAATGCAACTTATATGGGGAACGTAAATGAGGATAATGACACGACACACCTGAACATAATGACACAATCAAACATGAGGGAAAAGTAGGTCACACAGAGCACATGGGTAATGAAAAAACACAACAAAACGCCCATAACTGTGACACCTGTATTTTGACATTTTGTTTTCACAAAAGTTACTTGAAACATAGACACTTGCATTTAATTGATTTTCTATGTATATACAATCACTTTTGTAAATTTAATTTGATGCAGACACTAAAATTTGACATCTGGACACAGTAACAGATATATTAAAAACTGATATATATATTTGATTTTGGCAGATCAGCTCCGCCCACTGCAAACACCTCATCAGTGAAGCTGCTCCCACAGTAATTCATCAATAAATGCTGTTTTTTATGATAGACAGATGTAGATGCTTAAATGTGTCGATTAGTGTATGAGTCAAAGACAAAAAGGGGTTTTTATAGCAATAAATAAATACAAATCAGGCATATTTAGAACAAAAATCATTTGAGGACATATTCAAATACTATATTTAAGGATCATATATAGTGTAGCTCCAAAATATTAATTAATTAACATTTTAAATCTTTATATTTGCCACTATCCTTCACACCACTAGGTTTTACCCAACTGTTAGCAAGAACTTTGTAATCATTTAAAATGTAATAAAATATGGTATGATCACTTTTTCTTTTACATATTTTAATAAGTACAACTCAGAATAACTATGTTGTTTTATATATAAATATATCTGTTATGCTGAATGATGATGGAACATTATTTCACCTATATTTTGAGATTCAGGAGTGAGCGCACGAAGAAGAAGAAGATAGATATACCGTCTTTAATAATCCACATAGGGGTAATCCATAACAAACAGGTAGCAAACACATGTATACATCGACGAGACCGGACCACCAAACACTGAACAGAATGCAACTTATATGGGGAACGTAAATGAGGATAATGACACGACACACCTGAACATAATGACACAATCAAACATGAGGGAAAAGTAGGTCACACAGAGCACATGGGTAATGAAAAAACACAACAAAACGCCCATAACTGTGACACCTGTATTTTGACATTTTGTTTGCACAAAAGTTACTTGAAACATAGACACTTGCATTTAATTGATGCAAGAGTAAAATCACTTTTGTAAATCTGGATCCAGTAACAGATACATTAAATACTGATATATTTTTTATTTTGGCAGATCAGCTCCTCCCACAGCAATTACATCATCATCAGTAAAGCTCCTCCCACTGCAATCACATCATCATCAGTTAAGCTCCTTCCACTGCAATCACATCATCAGTAAAGCAGTTAAGATGAGATCATCTTAAAGGGTTAGTTCACCCAAAAATGAAATTAGCCCATGAGCTACTCACCCTCAAGGTATCCTAGGTGTATATGACTTTCTTCTTTCAGACGAATCCAGTCGGAGTTATATTAAAAATGGTCTTTGATCGTCCAAGCTGTTTAATGGCAGTCAGTGGGTGTTGCAGTGCATCAGTCCAAAAGAAGTAAAATAAAGCGTATCCAAGTGCTCATATATATATAAGAAGAAAGTCGTATACACCTAGGATGCCTTGAGGGTGAGTAGCTCATGGGCTAATTATAATTTTTGGGCGAACTAACCCTTTAAGAGCTGTGAGATGAAATAATTAAACTATTGTAAATAGTAAAACAAATGTTCAGTAAAGGGAGGTTTGAGAAACGTTCATATTGATTATCAACATCAGGTCAAACTAAATATTATTTTAGCTTTTTTATTTTACACTTAACTATATATGATTAACATTTTCTGCAACCCTGTTACCCTGTTAAAGCATTGTGAAACTGAAAAAGCTATCAAGTAAATGAACTTTCCCAGAATGGCTAACGGGGTTGTAAATTAAGCATAATTTAAGCAAAATCTGATTTACAGTTACTGATAAAGTTATATTTCTCATAAATTTTATCAGTTACTCATAGGTATAGAGATTATTCTTTTTACAATAACGTTGGTAACAGGGCTGATGAATGCGGTCAGCACTGTACAGTTTGTGCAAAACCTGAGACAATGGACTGAGAAGATGTTCTTGTCCTCCCATCATGCTGTAGAAAGAGCCCAGGTGATGTCACCGTTTTAAGAAATGCTCTGTTTTGTGAAATGAGGAAAATCATGTCAGAAGTAACGGTTGAGTGAAACATGTAGGACACAGATAATGTAAAAAGGAATGGCTACTGGTAGCTCTTCTTCCTGGTTGTTAATTTGCCGGTTGATAACAAACCCACTACGGAGCGTCCGGTTAGAGACTTTACCACAGATGATCAGGTATGCGGGAATAACCCATTTATTGTCACCACAAACTCAGTACACTGAAGACATTTCGGTTTTCATGTTTGTGTGGTTTTCTACAAATTAAAGATAAAAGAAAAATATATAAGTACAAATAACAAATAACAGTGGTCACAATAAATATAATAACACAATATTTGCACAAAGATTATATTAAATACAGTGATTTATTAAATATATATATATATATATTAAATAAACCATATGATGATTAAATGGCAGATAGATTATGTCTACTAAACATAACGGTAATATCTTTGTCACTCGCATACATTAACTTATAAACACTCAGAGCAGTTAAATGTTCACAAACAATGCAGAAAGCAATGGATGAAAAGACTGTTACTTACTTTATAGGCACGCACACAACTTTAGCAAAGATAAATCGCTACAGTTCTGCTAGCATCCGTCCTCTTTCCCGATCGTTCTAACTCAGTTCAGTGGGTGGGACCGCTGACCTGCGCATCCTGCCCGGAGCGCTGATTGGCTGGCAGCATGACAGGATGGATGCTGCGTCTGAGTTGACTGTAGTGTATTGCAAGGGAAACTAAGACACATGAATATAACCTGTGTGTGGCCTTTTTTACAGCCGCCCCCATATTTTCGGAAGGAAATATGTACAATAACAAAAGGGCCTATAACCTATACCATTCAGAGTAGCTTTAATCTGGTATGGCAGGCAATCGGATGAGGCGTGCGACTGGGCATGTGTACAACTTCTTTCCCACCTTAATTTCTGCTACTCTTACTCTGCTGTCTACTCCAGGGAATACCTTCGACACCTGGCCCACCGGCCACAGTGCTCTGGGTAGCTGGGGGTCGACGATCAGGACGATGGTGTCACCCTGGAGGTCAGATTTCTCATCTTGCCACTTCTGGCGGGTCTGAAGGCTGGGAAGGTAGAACCTGAGGAAGCGCTTCCAGAATTGGTCGGCAAGGACTTGACTATGGCGCCATCTGCGTCGACTGATCAGTTCAGATTCTGGGTATATCACAGGAGGAAGTGATGAATCTGGCCGCCCCATGAGAAGGGAACTTGGTGTGATGGGGTCTAGATCAGATATGTCAGATGAAATGTAGCCTAGTGGCTTGGAATTTCGATCTCCACCAGTACAGTGTACAGTACTTTCGAAGGTGACAGACTGGGCACCAAGTGTTGTCATCAAGGCCTGTTCAAGGGAGCGAATCTTTCTTTCCCAGCTGCCACCAAAGTGTGGAGAATTAGGGGGATTGAAGTGGAATTGTATTTGCTGGCTTGCCAGCTGCTGTTGCAGTTCTGGGACAATAGCTGTGTATGCTTCTTTCAGTTCTCTCTCCCCTCCTTTGAAGTTGGTCCCTTGATCCGATAATAGCTAGAATGGCTTGCCGCGTCTAGCGATGAATCGTCTGAGAGCCATAAGGAATGAATCAGAGTCGAGGCTATGAAGGACGTCAATGTAAACTGCCCGGGTAGTTAGACATTTGAACAGGATGCCCCATTTCTTCTCGTTTCTGCGACCTACTTTAACAGTATATGGACCGAAGCAATCCATTCCTGTTGAGTAGAAGGCGGGCTTGAATAAACGTAATCTGGCTGGAGGGAGGTCTGCCATTTTTCGTACCTCAGGGTTTCTTCTCCATTTCTGGCAGTCCACACAAGTACTCTGACACCGTTTGATGGCCTCTCTGCCTCAAAGAATCCAATATTTCCGCCGAAGCTCGGCAAAGACTCTTTCAGACTATTTCAGTCAAATTAATCACATTCAATTAACTAAGTTGATGTAAGGGCTTTTTATGTGATATTTTATTTTATCACAATGGATTGTTATTTCTTTTAAACTCATTAATGCAATGTTTTGTTCATATTGTCAGCAGATGTGCCCATGTTTTTATACACGAAATTTAATAAAACATTGGTGCCAAAAAGGCAAATACGGCTTTTTTAAATAAAAATTATAAAACAAATATTCTGATTACATTTTAAAATAGTGTTCAATAAGTATACTGTCATCCATGTGTGTACACATTTTGATTATAAATGATTAAAGTCAGTACACAAAATCAGATCAAACTATGGTAGATTTTTGTTTTGGCCCTCCTGTAAAGTTGGTGAAATGTCACTTACGCCCTTCTGGTTCTCACCCCTACAAAAAGTATTAAATATGAACTGCGTGTTTGTAGCACAGCATACATTTTTGAAATCTAAAACAATATTCCATGTTAAATGGCTAAACCATTGTTTTGATGTAAAATGTTGATTAGGTCGACAGCATTTATAATGAGACATGGTGATAACATGAGAATGATAATAATGAAGCAAAATGCTCCGGATTTCTCAGAATCTGGAGAGCACATTGTTTTGATGTAAAATGTTGATTAGGTCGACAGCATTTATAATGAGACATGGTGATAACATGAGAATGATAATAATGAAGCAAAATGCTCTGGATTTCTCAGAATCTGGAGTGTACAATACACTGAAGTAAGATACAGGAAGAACGAAACACCACTTCCGGTGAGGTGTAAAACCTTTGCCCGTTTGTGGCCAACTGTAGACTTGGGTTCAAGTAAAATGATGAGTGCTGAAGTACTGCATCAACATGTGCTTTACTGTGATTCTCACTTTCAGATTACTGCAGGAGCATTTTAGTTTTAACACGATCACGCCTTCTTACAGGTAAGAGTTACACAATCATATCTGACGTGACACTTCAACAGTTTCGCCCAGTGTTGTCATGATTATAATTGACATTTTTCTTCTCCCGAGGAAGACAACAAAAAGATGGATTCCAGTCAAATTGACAGACATGATCACCTTCAATCTGTTGAATTGCTCCTGTTTTTGAATGTCTACTCAAAAATTTAAAAAAAGAAAAAGAAGAAAATTTGCCACTTTTCACACTTGGGTGCATGCAGTAAGATTAATATGGTAGCTCTTCTTTTTTTTTTTGCCTTTTATTATGGAAAATTCCAGAGTTTCAGTAAATTACTTTCAACAATTGTATGGCTTGTAATGAAGTTTAAAAATGTCTGTGTTTCTTTCTTTCCCTTTTTGGCAAAATATGAAACTCATAAGAAAGCACACTAATGTCATTTATATCATGAATCAAAATGGCATACAAAAATAAAACTTTTTGACATTGTTCTTTGGGGAGGAACTCCATGTTTGAGTTGATCTACTTACTGTGATTGTTTTTTGTATGACTTTGTAGATTAGAAGATTGATTGAAACTCTTCCCACATGCAGTGCAGTGATACGGTTTCTCTCCAGTGTGGATCCTCTCGTGTGTTTTCAGAGTTGATGACTGACTGAATCTCTTGTCACAGTGTGAACACTTGTAAGGTTTCTCTCCAGTGTGAATCCTCTCATGCAGTTTTAAATGGCTCGCTGAAGTAAACGTCTTCTCACACTCAAAGCACATGTACGCTCTCACACCAGTATGTGTTTTCTGATGTTCTTTTAAATGGTGTAGACGTGAAAAACTCTTTCCACACAAATGACATGAATGTGGTTTCTCCCTTGTATGAACTCTCAGGTGCTGCTTCAGGTCTGAAGCTCTCACAAATGTTTTTCCGCATTGATCACATGTGTGCCACTTCTCTCCAGTGTGGATGTTCATATGATACTTACAGTTTGATGAATGTGAGAAACTCTTCCCGCACTGATCACAAGTGTACGGTTTCTCTCTAGTATGACCTCTCATGTGTGATGTAAGGTGTCCTTTTTGTTTGAAACTCTTTCCGCACTGATCACAAGAGAACGGTTTCTCTCTAGTATGAACTCTCGTGTGTGATGTAAGGTGTCCTTTTTTTCTAAAACTCTTTCCGCACTGATCACATGTGTACAGTTTCTCTCCAGTGTGGATGCTGTCATGTGTTTTCAGGGTTCCTGACCGACTGAATCTCTTGTCACAGTGTGAACACTTGTAAGGTTTCTCTCCAGTGTGGATTCTCTCATGCTGTTTTAAACACATGAATGTGGCTTCTCCTTTGTATGAAGTCTCAGGTGCTGCTTCAGGTTTGAAGCTCTCAAAAATGTTTTTCCGCACTGATCACATGTGTGCCGCTTCTCTCCAGTGTGGTTGTTCATGTGATCCTTAAGATGTGCTGATTGTGTGAAACTCTTCCCGCACTGATTACAAGAGAACGGTTTCTCTCCAGTGTGGATGTTCATGTGATGCTTAAGGCTTGATGAGTGTGAGAAACTCTTCCCGCATTGATCACAAGCGTATGGTTTCTCTCCAGTATGAACTCTCAAGTGAAGCTCAAGATGACGTTTGCATGTCCATCTCTTTCCACACTGAGTGCAGGTGAAGGATTTCTGGGATCTTCTTTTCTTTAAATCTTTCTGCGTTTGAGAGCAACTCAAAGGTTTTTTTCCAGTTCTGAAGAGATGTTTTCCCTCAACTTCACTCAATTCTTCATTCTCCTCACTTTCTTCAGTCAACTCTGAAATAAAAGTAAAAATTGTTTATTTTCATTAACTCATAAAAAAAAGAAATGTGAAAAGACATAAACGTGAACCCTGATGTAACAGCAGAAAGTAGACCATTGCTATACATTTTGATCATTTTGATGCAGTTTTGTAAATACATCTAGTACATTTTATATATATACATCTCTGAAACTTTTTCATTCATCAATGAATGAGGTACATTGATCTTCAAATTATGATTTTTAAAAGATTATAGGCACAAATCCCATGTTTCTATA
>NW_015546183.1:13411-17044 GCF_001515605.1 Sinocyclocheilus anshuiensis | reverse complement strand
CACTGAATTTATTTAATACACGAGTTTCACAATTTGAGTTGAATTACTGAAATAAATGAACTTTTCCACGACATTCTAGTTTATTGAGATGCACCTGTACATAAAGCAGATGGGCACGCTTCAATTATAACTTGTTTGAAGTAATAGTGTTTCATATAACATTATCCAGAGAAACGAGTGTTAATGATAAATCCCCTGTGATGTTTGTACTGGCTACTGCATACAGGCCACCGGGGCACCGTACAGATTTTATTAAAGAATTTTCTGATTTTATATCTGAGTTAGTGCTGGCTGCAGATAAAGTTTTAATTGTTGGTGATTTTAATATCCATGTTGATAATGAAAAAGATGCATTGGGATCAGCATTTCTAGACATTCTGAACTCTATTGGGGTTAGACAACATGTGCTAGGTTGTCACGAATCCGGTCCGTGGCCTTCCGGCTGATTGCCACCAGAGGTCGCTCTTCCATTACATTGACTCTCACACCACACAGACTGTTACATGAGGGCTTGACAAGAGGGGTAATCTGTAAACGTGAGCATAAGTCCAGGCGAGATGCAAACAGAGTCCAAACGACAAGACGAGAGAGAATTCCAAGACGGGCAGAAGATCAGTAAACAGGCAGGGCAACACAAAGTGACTAGACTAGACAGGCTATCACTAGGTGAGAGATAAGCGCTAAACAATACTCGCTAGTGAGAGAGAGGAAGTCCATGGCTTATAAAGCGTGTCTCATTGGATGCAGCTGTGTGTGTGTAATCAGTGCAATGGATGATGGGAAATGCAGTCCGGATTACGTTTGCTGTCATCTGACTCAAGCCCGTTTAGGATTGCTCTCCTGTCTTGCCTATGCCATACCTGTCTGCTGTTGTTCGACCCTGCCTGTGTGTTTGACTAGTTTTATTAATGAAAGCTTGCACATGGATCCGCACGCCTCACATCTCACCTGTCCTGTTACAGAATACTCGGCCACACAAGGATCCAGCAGCTGTTCAAGTGGACATTGGCCAGGTATGGACACCGCAAGGATTTTATTAGCCCTTAAACAAGACACGCGATCTTTGGAGACTTATATTCGAGAGTTTGTAGCCATTGCTCACTACTCGGATTTACCGGACATTATTTTAATAGAGTTTTTTTCTGATGGCGTGAATCAACCTCTTCAATCTAAGCTTAGACGCGAGGGTCCGTGTTTGTCACTCAGCCAATTTCTGGATAATGCTTTGTTGACTGTTGGCTCTCTATTCACTGTTGGTGTCGCGGAGGAGGAACGCGACATTGTGTCTGCGCCGGTAATGGCGACCGTGGGATTTTGTCAGCCACAAGCTCAGGGACATTCAAATGTACTGATCGCTACTCCGGTGATTCAACCCGTTCATTAAATGGCAGCTACACCGGAGCACGCTCACATAATGGCGGCGACAGCAGAGCCTGTTCACAAAATGGCGGCGACTAGAATGCTCTGTCATGTCACTGCTGCCCTTCATGAGTCAAGTCAAGTCAAGTCATCGCCGATCATTTGGAGTCAAATCAAGTCATCACTGATCGTCATGAGGCAAGTCAAGTCACAGTTGATCTTCATGAGTCAAGTCAAGTCACAGCTGCTCTTTCTGAGTCAAGTCAAGTCACAGTTGATCTTCATGAGTCAAGTAAAGTCACAGCTGCTCTTTTTCAATTCACCGCTGATCTTCATGAGTCAAGTCAAGTCACAGTTGATCTTCATGAATCAGGTCAGATCTCAAGCGAACTTCCAGAGTTTCGTCACGTCTCAGCCGAACTTCCAGAGCCTCGTCACGTCACAGCTGATCATCCAGAGTCATGTCACATCACAGCTGATCATCCAGAGTCACGTCACATCACAGCTGTTCTTCCAGAGTGATGTCACATCACAGCTGTTCGTCCAGAGTCACGTCACATCACGTCTGTTCCAGAGTCACGTCACGTCACAGCTGATCATCCAGAGTCACGTCACATCACAGCTGTTCTTCCAGAGTGATGTCACATCACAGCTGTTCGTCCAGAGTCACGTCACATCACGTCTGTTCGCTCAGAGTCCTGTCACTTCCTGTCTGTTGCACCCAGGACTGTTCTTCAGTATCCCAGAATGGCATCCAGCGTGGAGGACCCACCCCTGGTGTCGGCACGTGCAGCTGGTATCCCAAAGCCAGCATTCTCAAGCCCTCCAGTTCCTGAACTAATTCCCCTGTCTGTATCACTTCCCACTATGTGAATCGCTTTACGGTGTATTTGGGCTGCATAAACCACCACTGAAACTTTAGAAATGGCGGAGGCCACTGGGATTTCTCCCAAGGTGGCGGCTGATGCTGCAGATCCTCCCGAGGTAGTGGCGCACGCTGGCGTGTTCCCAGAGGCAATGGTGCCCGCTGCTGCTTGTCCAGAGGTGGCGGCCCATGCTGCAGAACCTCTCGAGGCGGCGGTGCTCGCTTCAGCTCCTTGAGCGGTGGTGGCGCCCAGCAATGCACCTTCAGCCTGTCATGTTGCGGTGAAAGGAACCGTTGATGAACGCTGTACCTGTCCTGTTAAAGAGAATATTAATGAATTCCCCCTATTTCCTGATGGTACTGCTGTAAAACCTCCAGAGGTGGCGGCATCCGCTGCAGAACCTCCAGAGGTGTCAGTAGTATCCACCTGTGAACTTCCTG
Organism: Sinocyclocheilus anshuiensis; assembly: GCF_001515605.1. NCBI lineage: Eukaryota > Metazoa > Chordata > Actinopteri > Cypriniformes > Cyprinidae > Sinocyclocheilus > Sinocyclocheilus anshuiensis. Next base: position 14,379 of record NW_015546183.1, on the reverse strand, counting down.
TTTGTCCTGTCAAGGCTATGGAGCCCATCTGTGAATCCTCGTCCTGTCCCATCACGGCTATGGAGGCCGTCTGTGAATCCTCGTCCTGCCCTGTCACGGCTGTCACGGCTATGGAGGCTGATTGTGAATTGTCTCTCCGTCTCGTCTCAACTAATGTCTCTGATTTCGAACTGTCTGTCTTGCCTGTCTCTGTCAAGAAATCTAAACCTGAGCTGTCTGTCTTTCTTAATGTTTCTATTGAGTCTGAATTTGAACTATCTGTCGGTCCTGGTTTAGTCATTAAGTCTGTTGTTGAACCATCCGTCTGTCCAGTTTCAGTCACTGAAATGTCTACCAGTCCAGCTTCATTTATTACAACTAATTTTGAGCTGTCAGTCTATCCCATATCAGCCCATGAATATGTTTGTGAACTACCTGCCAATCCAGTTTCCCTCAATGAGTCTGATTTTGAACTGTCTGTCTTGCCAGTTTTCATCATTGAACTGTCTACTTCAGCCTACCATCCGTCTGTCCAGTTTCAGTCACTGAAATGTCTACCAGTCCAGCTTCAGTTAATGCAACTAATTATGAGCTGTCAGTCTATCCCATATCAGCCCATGAATCTGTTTGTGAACTCCCTGCCAGTCCAGTTTCCCTCACTGAGTCTGATTTTGAACTGTCTGTCTTGCCAGTTTCTGTCACTGAACTGTCTACTTCAGCCTCTGTCAATGCCCTTGATTGTGAACTATCTGCCAGTCCTATTCCAGCCAATGCATTTAACTATGAACTGTCTGTCCGCCCAGTCACTGTCAATGGACCCGATTCTGAATTATCTGTGTGCCCAGTCACAGTTGATCTTCATGAGTCAAGTCAAGTCACAGCTGCTCTGCCCTGGTGGGCTTCTGCTCCGCCGTGGGGATCTCCGGACCTGTCTGCTCTGCTGTGGTGGTCCTCAGCTCCACCTGTTCTGCCGATTCCGCTCTGGCTCA
>NW_015546183.1:9714-12094 GCF_001515605.1 Sinocyclocheilus anshuiensis | reverse complement strand
GAGTCAAGTCAAGTCACAGTTGATCTTCATGAGTCAAGTCAAGTCACAGCTGCTCTGCCCTGGTGGGCTTCTGCTCCGCCGTGGGGATCTCCGGACCTGTCTGCTCTGCAGTGGTGGTCCTCAGCTCCACCTGTTCTGCCGATTCCGCTCTGGCTCCCTGTTCCACCCTGGTTCCCTGCTCTGCCTTGGTGCTCTGCTCTGCTGGCTTTGCCTCAGTGTCCAGTCTCTCCATTTCCACATGGACCTGGCCCACCGTCCCTCCCCCTGTTCCGCCTCTGCTCTACCACCCTCCTGGATTGTATTGAGTTGGGAGCATCTGGAAGCCGCTCCTTGGGGGGAATCCGGTCCGTGGCCTTCCGGCTGATTGCCGCCAGAGGTCGCTCTTCTATTACATTGACTCTCACACCACACAGACTGTTACACATCACCCTGGACTGCATTTCCCATCATCCATTGCACGGTTTACACACACACAGCTGCATCCAATGAGACACGCTTTATAAGCCATGGACTTCCTCTCTCTCACTGCCGAGTATTGTTTAGCCCTTATCGCTCACCTAGTGATAGCTACTCTATGGAGCCAGTTCTCAGTCCTAGTTTCTTATTCAAGTTTCCTGTCTAGTCTAGTCACTTCGTGTTGCCCTGCCTGTTTACTGATCTTTTGCCCATCTTGGAATTCTCTCTCGTCTTGTCGTTTGGACTCTGTTTGCATCTCGCCTGGACTTATGCTCATGTTTACGGATTACCCCTCTTGTCAAGCCCTCAGGATTACATTTGCTGTCATCTGACTCAAGCCCATTTAGGATTGCTCTTCTGTCTTGCCTATGCCATACCTGTCTGCTGTTGTTCGACCCTGCCTGGGTGTTTGACTGTGTTTATTAACAAAAGCTTGCACATGGATCCGCACGCCTCACGTCTCACCTGTCCTGTTACACAGGTCCTACTCTTTGTCAAAATCATACTCTAGATTTAATACTAGGGCTGGTAAGCGATTAAATTTTTGTATCCAATTAATTATATGTTGTGGCGATTAATTCATCTAATTAATAGGCAATTAATTAATCTAATTAATCACAAATTAATCGCACATCAGATTTGGTTGAGAAATTACTCCCAAAAGATCATTTAATGTCATTGTTGTGTAAAGCATCAAACAGACATTATAAAAAGTAGCTTCAACAAGAAATATTTTGCTTGATAAAATGTATTACATATACTCTTTTGGACCATGAATGTGAGTAAATGATGACGCAATTGTCATTTTTGGGTGGGTGAACTATACCTTTAATAATTTATTTTATTAATTTTATTATTATTACTATGGAAATATTATATTATTTATTTAATGAAATGATACTCTAAATAATAAACTAAAACTGCCAGTAGGTGATGGTAAATCTTAATGACTAAGTCATCGAGTCATTTATTCATTCATTTGATTCGTTCAAATAGCTGATTCATTCAGGAGTGAAGTAAATGGTTCTTTATGAATGGTCCATTGAATCATTAGGCTTGTTAGACTTGAAGCGGATCATCACCATCAGACAGATCGGTGTGGACATCAAAGTACCGCAAGAGCGATTAGAGAGCAGACGGCTCCTTATGCTTTTCAGCCGCTCTCGCGGTACTATGATGTCATACACCGATCGCTCTGTGGAGCGCCGCATCAAATCCAACTCACCTAAGGCCTATGGTTCAACGCGCCAAATGGTTCACCCAATTTCTTCAAAACGTGCATTAAGAAATGAAATGCCGTTGTGTGTTGCTCAGAGACGGAGACAAACAGTTCTGCTTTGTATTTATATTTTCGTTGGCAAAATTAAGCAAACCAGACAACATTGTGTCTAAAATAACACAATATTAACTTCTTACTTACTGAACTGTTGTATAAGATCAATATCACATTTGCACTCATGTGATATTGCACTTAGACTATTGCTCGTGTGATATTGTTTAGCTATATGGTGTAAATACGAGACAAAAACTCAAACGGACATTTTTGCCCCATATCTTGAATTTTAGGGACATTCTAACTACGATCTCTAGGCTCCATCACGCAGTGAGTTGTTGCCCTGCCTCATATTTGTCATCAATCGACTTTATGAAATGCCAGATGACCTACATAGGTCTGGGGCAGGGCAAGTGCGTTACATGCATTCATAATTTTAACACATTATTTTTCACCGTAATTAATTAATCTAATTAACACATTAAATTACCAGCCCTATTTAATACTGTCACATGGAATTGATGTTAATGGCATTGAAATTCTGCAGCAAAGCGATGATATCTCAGATCATTATCTAGTCTTGTATAAACTCCATATAGCTAAAACTGTAAATTCTACTCCTTGTTACAAGTATGGTAGAACCATCACTTC
>NW_015546183.1:0-9263 GCF_001515605.1 Sinocyclocheilus anshuiensis | reverse complement strand
TGAACTCTATTGGGGTTAGACAACACGTGTCAGGACCTACTCATTGTCGAAATCATACTCTAGATTTAATACTGTCACATGGAATTGATGTAGATGGTGTTGAAATTATGCAGCCAAGCGATGATATCTCAGATCATTATCCAGTCTTGTGCAAACTTCATATAGCTAAAACTGTAAATTCTACTCCTTGTTACAAGTATGGTAGAACCATCACTTCAACCACAAAAGACTGCTGTGCAAGTAATCTTCTTGATTTATCTCAAATCCCCTTTACGCTTAAGGAAGATTAAGGATAAAAGTTTGACACCGTGGTATAATGAGCACAATTGCGCTATAAAGAGAGCAGCCCGGAAAATGAAGCGCAGCTGGAGGAAAACAAAATTTGAGGTATTTCGTATCGCATGGCGGGAAAGTACCCTATCTTACAGAAAAGCATTAAAAACTACTAGATCGGATTACTTTTCGTCTCTTTTAGAAGAAAAGAAACATAACCCTAGGTATTTATTCAATACAGTGGCTAAATTAACGAAAAATAAAGCATTAACAAGTGTTGACATTTCCCAACAACACAGCAGTAATGACTTTATGAACTACTTTACATATCATACTTTACATACATATTTACATATACTTTACATATCTACTATACATATCCAGAGTGAGCAAAAGGGCTGGCAGAATCACTCTGGACCCCTCACATGCAGCACACTCCCTCTTTGAACTGTTGCCATCTGGTCGACGCTACAGAGCTCTGAGCACCAGAATGACCAGACACGGGAACAGTTTCTTCCCTCAGGCCATCCATCTAATGAACACTTGACAATAACTGTGGAACACACACTATTTATACCTGGCTTACACATAACACACTAACACATTTCTAATATTCAAATCCATTAAAGGATTTTTAGGCTGCATTAATTAGGTCAACCGGAACCATGCTATATTACACTATTTAACATGGGCGCTTATGCTCTAAATGTCCACGAGGGGGCGCTATCCGCACATGAATGCGGTACGAGGGCAGGGTAACATGCCTGGACATGTACTAATTGGATGATTGCTACATGCAAACAAGAACCGTCGCATAACGCGTACACACAATGATAAGGTTAATATTAAATAATAACACAATGTACAGCATATAAGTATCTCACATCAAGTAATATCACAGAAATACTCACGAATGCACTGAATCGAGCAGGCAATACAGGCAGCGCCATGCCAACCGGCCACTCCTCAATTGGTACAAGAACAACAGCTGATCACTTACTTCACATGTACGCACACTGTAACCCAGTCTAAACTCGAAGTCAATGTCTTTAAAGTAGCTCTGAATTAACTAGAATACAGCTGCCAAACTCTCCATCTTCTCACATTCGCTGCGTCTCTCTTTAGCCTGTGATTCAGCTCCGCCTTCTGTGGTGACATTGCAGCCGCGCTGAACATTCTGATTGGTCAGAATAATCCGTGACTTAGAGATAGCCGAGCCTTTTGTACAATTAGTCTGTTTCTCTCTTATTCCGAGGTCACCATAGCCACCAGATCAATAGGCTATTTATTTTCAATATTTTTTTACAGTTTAATCTGGACTACAACATGCCCTAGATATTGTTTGAAAGTGTTTTGATTCTTTATTGTTCGGTAACTTTATACATTTTTCTGTGTTGCTTTATTGCATTTAAATGTTGTTATTTTTGTAATAAGAAAAAAGTTATTAAACCTGTAATACTGTATCATGACAGCACTTTTGTCAAAACTAAATTTCAATATCGTGATAATACCGTATACCGTGATAAAAGCATTAGCAATTAATCGCAACATGAAAATTTGATACCGGCATATCCCTACTTGCCGCCATCTATTGGTGGTTTTATTTTTAAATCTACAAATAGCATTTCGATTTGCCATAATTTATTGCTTTATTTATAATATTAATAATACACTTAATGGAATGTTAAGAATATGACGTAAAACATGACAAAATTAATAAGGAACGGATAGAAAATATTTGCCTCTGTAAAGGTAAAAAGTCCACCTGTAGATCAATTTAAGGGGGCAAATAATGTCCTTTAATAGAAAAGGTGTGACTGAAGTGGAAGAGAGTGCCCCCCGACTGAGCCTGGTTTCTCCCAAGGTTTTTTTCTCCATTCTGTCACCGATGGAGTTCTGGTTCCTCTGGCTTGCTTAGTTAGACCACAGGAACCAGATGAGTCCTCTGCACAATGTGACTTTGCTGCAGCCTGAAATTGAACTGCTGGTTTCGTCTGGTCAGAGGAGAACTGGACCCCCGACTGAGCCTGGTTTCTCCCAAGGTTTTTTCTCCATTCTGACTTATTCTACTAACCCTAAACCTACCCTAACAGTCTACTCTGAGAGTTAGTAGACATGTAGATGCAAATTAATGAGAATTAGTTGACATGTAGTTGACATGTAGTTACAAAGTTACTTATAGTTAGTATAATGTCTAAAGTGGACTATCAAAATAAAGTGTAACCTTTTTTTTCTATAAATAATAGGATCGAGACATGAAAGTACATGTCCTTCAGGTCGGCTGGGCGTCCTGCCTACGCCCGGCTCCACGACGCTGCCTGGTGGAAGGCTATTGCTGCTGCGTGGGAGCGGGGGTGGGCGCAGGGGGGCACCCTCGGTGACGAGCAGGCTGAAGGGCTACGTCCGGAGTGGAAGCAGCAGGTTTCTTCCGGTGCATGATGTGCTTGATCGCCTCAGTCTGCTTCTGCACCGCGAGAACTGCTGGGCAAAGCTCTCGACTGCGTCGCCGAAAAGGCCGGTCTGTGATACGGCAGCATTCAGGAATTGCACCTTATCATGCTCCATCATATCGGGCAGACAGAGCCAGAGATGGTGCTTCTGGACCACCAAGGTGGACATCGCATGACCCAGAGACTGTGCGGTTACCTTCGTCGCTCGGAGAGCGAGATCCATCGCAATACGCAGTTCATGTAGAACCACCAGGTCATGACCACCCTCGTGCAGGCCCCTCAGGGCTTTGGCCTGATGAACCTGCAATAACGCCATGGCGTGAAGGGCTAAGGCCGCCTCCCCACAGGCTCTGTAAGCACTGCTAGTTAGACCTGACGAATACTAACAGGCCGCGAGGGGAGACACGGGTCACCCCGCAGAGTGGTAGCGGCTGTGGGACACAGTTGCATGGCCACAGACCGCTCCACAGAGGGAATGCCCGTGTACCCCAAAGCGGCCCCGCCATCGAGGGTGGTGAGGGAGGAGGAGCTGCAAGATTTGTTTCTGGCAGGAAAAGGTGCCTTCCACAATCTCATGAGCTCCTCATGCACTTCCGGGAAGAATGACACCAAAGGGGGGCGCAACCCCCACCGACGAACCACTCATCCACAGGGATTAAAGTTCTCCGTCGCTACGATGGATTTCCGTTAATTGCAGCGAGTCTACGACGGATTTCCGTCAATTGGAAAAAATGAGGGGAAAAGGAACATTTAGCGCATTGATGTTGCTGTTGTTCTGCTGGCCGGCACACCAAAAATCATCCCCGCCACGGCTGCAGCTTTTCAGTGACAACATAGTGATGCCATTCGCATCATTCACAGTCGGGTTATTAGCAGAGAACACAGAGTAGAACTTGAATTTCGGCGCGGGATTGCGGCTATTAATAACAATTCTACTCATTCCCGCAGGTTCCGCGCTTATAACACGATGACAGATGACAGAATGTATCATTTACACGTGCTTTTGAGTCTTGAGATCTCACTCACGCACTCTCGTTGTCTGTCACAGATCGCGATAAGGAGAGTGACAACTTTTAATAGTTATTAGATAAGAAATTTTTTAAATTAGGAGGACAAGAGCTCCTAAAAAGAAAAGTAAGCATAGAGCCATGTGTAACAGTATATTAGATCCGCACATGCGGCCTTAAAGAGACAGCAGCCTAAATAAACCTCCTGCTGCCTTTCATTATACAGTGAAGACTAACCAGTGTTATTTTACAGCTGAATAGATTATAGTTAGACCTAACTGAAAAAAATTAAAGTACTGTTAATTTAATTTGTATCTTGTTATTGTTTTTATTTGTGCTATTGATTGTCATTAATTTATTTGTTCTTATTTTATTATTTACTATTTACTTATCTCTTTTAGTTCAAATAAATTCAATTCTGAGTGCACATGATTCTTGGGAGGGGAGGGGGCGTGGTCCATGGGAAATAGTCCTGCTACCACAGCTGGAAAAAAGCCTAGGAAACACTGCATACATTTAATACAATTAGAAAAATGCCATTAAAAAGATAAAAAGAAAATGCCTCTGCAAATCAAATCAAAATGAGTCAAATGTCACCTCATATTAGGAAGGCAAATTTTTGATCAGAATTTGTTATTATTGATCAGAAGGTGCTCCTAGATTTTTTTTATTAGGAGGACAAGCGCTCCTAATTACAAGAAAAAAACTGCTCTTAAGCTGGGTGTCTGACAGGTATGGCTGAGGGAAAAAAACTGCTCTTAAACTGGGTGTGTGACAGGTATGGCTGTGGAATGGGGTTTGGCTGAGGAAAAATTTTCAGTCAAAAGATTTTTTTTTGCTTTAACCCCTGCATCCAGCCCCGGGAATGCATAGCCGTCATCTCTGGATCTGACTTGGGCAACGCCACTCTCACCGAAGGGGGCAACGCAGCCGAGTCGTCATCCCCGGAGAGAGAGCTCACCCTCTGATGCAGCAATCAACATCTGGTCATCAGGGGGAGCACCGAAGGATACGGGCGGTACACTCTGTCCTGCAGAGGGCCCAGCGCGCACCTCCGGCAGCTCCACTGGCTGCAGAGTGCTTGAGGGGTGAGCAACTTCCTCTGGAGAAGTCCTCACCATGATCCTCAAATCACCTCTGACTCCACCGGAAGCAGCGATGCCTCGGGTGCCGGGACGAATGCAGGATCACGGCAGAGGGACTCCGCCACGTTTGTCGTAGCGGAGTCTTTTATGCAACTCTGAGATTGTCATGTCCCCACACAGAGAGCATGCACCATCCATAAAAACTTCCTCAGCTTGCTTAATGCCCAGACACGTGAGGCAGCGATCGTGACCGTCCTGAGGCGCCAGGTAATGACCACATCCAAAAACGCACGGTTGATAAGACATCTTTAAAAAGATGCGATCACTCTTCTTTTAGGGATTGCTCTTTTAGTGCAGAAGCTTACAGGGGAGCTGGCCACCACACACTCCTGGTGTGCCTGTCTACACGAAGAGTGATCTTTTTTCCTCTTTCCGTGAGACCGTGACCAGCGCTGCTGAGCCGTAACACCCGCAATCACTCGAGGGACTGGACAGCAGTAGTGATGCACCACCGCTCGACACCAAAGCAAATAGATGAATGAATGCGGTGCACCTGCTGCTTCTTATGCCCGCGCTGCGGGGTGTGGCAGCCAGATGAGAATTCCGCATTCCAATGTTAATTGGCTCGTTTAGTTACACTCGAAGTGGATTGGTCTCTCTGGCGAGATCCCCAAATTCGTCGGTCACCGACGTGACGTCGAGAGTGACCGACTGAAAGGCACCCATTTACTTTTAAAAACTTTAACATAACAGATGTAATGGTTGTTACATCAAAACAAATTTATCCAGGTCTAAAAATATTTATGATACATATAGGTGATTTAGCAACATATGAAACCATGCAAATCATTTAGCTAAATATTAGCCTGAACTGGTAAGCTACAGTAGCTTTTTTTTCCCAAAATGGCAGCTATGGGGCAAAGTGAGCCAAATGCTGTGGGGTAAATTGTGTCAGCATTTTAACTTATCCCACCATAAGGCACTGTAGTTAAGTTAAATCTCTAAATCTTTCCAGCTGTAGTCACTAATGGCCAACAAACTCTCTGCTTAGTCTGTTTTTAGGAAGGCTACAACTTTGGTGTTCAACATATACATGTTTCAGAAATGCAAACAATTAAATATTGAAATTTAAACTTCAACATGCTAATCATGCTAGAAACATGTTATCAACATCTATCTAATCTATCTAAATTTTCAAACTTCAGGCTTTTACAACTGCTTTAAACTTTCAGGCTAGGCTTTCTCAAGCCAACCTAAAGTTTGTCTTGACAAACTTTTTTATCTAGTTGGTGAATTACTGTGGGCGGAGCTTCACTGATGATGCAATTATTGTGGGAGGGGCTTCATTGAAGAATCTATCTCAAGTGTTTCTGCTGTGATTTTATTTCTACTCTTCTGACTAATTTGTTTCTTTACATTGTTAAAATATACTGGAACAGAAACTGCTAAATACTTTACCTATAATGAGCCACGTGAGACATTTTAAATCTATGTTAATATAGATAAATATGAGTAAAGTTTGACAATGGAAGCAATAATATTAAATAATAATAAATATTCCTTGTGCCGCTTTATTTTAATATTGATGAGACTCAGATGATCAACACTCATTCAACAAGACATTCAGATCATCAGCAGATCACACAATAGACGATCAAACATCAATAATAACACAACAATACATCAACAATAACACAAACACTAATGACACTCATCTTCATCAAACTACAGCAGTCCATATGAATCTAAATATAGTCTGCTTTTATGATAACTACATTCATTTCAATAATGAACTTAGATCAAAGAAGACATCTTGAACCTTTTAACAAAAAAAGGGGTTTTTATAGCAATAAATAAATACAAATCAGGCATATTTAGAACAAAAAGGACATATTCAAATACTATATTTAAGGACCATATATAGCGTAGCTCCAAAATATTAATTAATTGACATTTTAAATCGTTATATTTGCCACTATCCTTCTCACCACTAGGTTTAACATAACTGTTAGCAAGAACTTTTTAATCATTTAAAATATAATAAAATATGGTATGATCACTTTTTCTTTTACATATTTTAATAAGTACAGGTCAGAATAACTGTTGTTTTATATAAAAATATATCTGTTATGTTGAATGATGATGGAACATTATTTCACCTATATTTTGACATTTTGTTTTCACAAAAGTTACTTGAAACATATAGACACTTGCATTTAATTGATTTTCTGTGTAAAACCACTTTTGTAAATTTAATTTGATGCAGACACTACAATGTGACATCTGGATCCAATAACAGATATATTAAATACTGATATATTTTTGATTTTGGCAGATCAGCTCCTCCCACAGCAATTACATCATCCTCAGTTAAGCTCCTCCCACAGCAATCACATCATCATCAGTGAAGCTCCTCCCACAGCAATTACATCATCATCAGTGAAGCTCCTCCCACAGCAATTACATCATCATCAGTTAAGCTCCTCCCACTGCAATCGCTTTACTTTTTTGCGTTCTTTTAATTCTGCTAAGAGGGCACAGTGTGATGTTTGTGATTCATAAAGTCCTTGTCTTAATTAGTGATGCATTGAATCGTTCATTCAACCCATTGAGTGATTGACTGTCTTTATAAATGAATGAATTGATGGATCATTGACTCAAACGATTCATTCAACGATTCATTCATTTAGAAACTGAGCAAGTGACTGTCTTTATGAGTGGACTCTCAAGATTTGCTTTTATTTGTTTTTGGCAAAGTGAGTGACATATTCAATAATGTCAGTTTGCACATAATTGAAACAACAATTATGATATTATGGTATGAAAACAATTGCACAGCTTATATGTGAAGTAACTTCTATAGGTCATACATCTTAACTTGATACAAACTTGCAGGTCCAACGTTCTAGTCTCCCGCAATTGTTTTTGTCATTGCGTTTTAATGGAATCGTTTGCGTTTTAATGGAAATCAATGGAATGAAACATGTAGTGTGACTGCCCACTAATAATTACGAAGTTTTTAGTAAAATGAGTTAAACATTAATCTTATGTTAATGAGTTGGTGCCAAAATGATGGCAATGCTGCATAATCTGTGATGTTAATATTACATTAGATAATTCTGTCATTGATCAAATAAATGTAATAGTTCTCACTACAGAAACATGAGATTTGTGCCTGTAAAGTTTTAAAAATAATAACTAGAAGATAAGTGTACCTGGAGAAAAACCTTTGAGTCACTCAAAGACTAAAGGCCCCGATATACTTCAAACGAAGTTAGGTTTCGTTCTTCGTTTGGGGGCAAAAAGATGCTCGAAAAGACTGAGCGACGGTATACTGTTTTCAAACTTTCCAATGCCCTTAACACAATAAAGATGCTATGATGGTGTATCTAGGTGTGAGACGGGCCTCAATGGTCAGAATATTATAGACAAAAGAATAATGATTAGCAGCAGTTCAGAGTCAAGTATCATGTTTGCAATACAAAATAACCACACCATTCCCATAATCAGTCTTTAAGTGTTAATGTCTCATAGTCTGAAAACTTTAGCATGATGTGGAAAAAAATATTGGAGTCAGTTTGTTAATTTATTTTATTAGTGTTCATTTATTTTATTAAACTGGATAATTTATTACACATGTTTATATTGTGTGTGGTGTCATGTTTGATAACAAATGGTTTATTATTGTATGTTTTTTGGCATTTCATTTATTGTATACCATTTAAATTAGCTTATTGAAAGAACAGCAGCAGCATGGTGTAACATTTATTTGAAACACATGTTTGCTACCTTATATCTTTACTCTTTCCTTTAATTATTTTCATGGCTTTGGAAAACTTGTATCTGATGTTTCTCTACGTCGCTTTTTGCATAACTCCGGGTCATCGACACCAAGTTTTGTTGCAATTTCTTTCTAGGAATTACACGCTTTCTCTGAAGCATAGAAGTCTTAATCATTATGTATCAGTATGTCATAATTATGAGATGTTAAGTCATTATGAGAGAAGAGTATCTCATCATTATGAGATGTTAAATCATTATTACAGAAGAGTATCTCATCATTATGAGACTTTAAGTCATTATTATGAGAGAGTATATCATCATTGAGATGTTAAGTCATTATAATGAGAGTATCTGATCATTATGAGTTGTTAAGTCATTATTACAGAAGAGTATCTCATCATTGTGAGACTCTTCTGTAATAATGACTTAACATCTCATAATGATGAGATACTCTCTCATAATTTGAAATACTCTTCTGTAATAATGAGTTAACATCTCATAATGATGAGATACTCTTCTCTAATAATGACTTAACATCTCATAATGATGAGATACTCTTCTGTAATAATGACTTAACATCTCATACTGATGAGATACTCGTCTGTAATAATGACTTAACTTCTCATAATGATGAAATACTCTCTCATAATAATGACTTACCATCT
>NW_015546182.1:31357-38335 GCF_001515605.1 Sinocyclocheilus anshuiensis | reverse complement strand
CGCGTTAAATATCGCATGCGATTTATCGTGCAGCCCTAGAACAGACTCACCTTTTTCTTTACTTCTTTACTTTATTTTTCAAAAATATTTTAGGAAACACAATCATTCTATTCACTGTGTTATTATCGTTAACGAAAAGTAAAAGGAAAAAGTAATAACTAGATGTCACGAATCTGGTCCGTGGATCCGTCCGATCGCCACCAAGTTTGTCATAAAATTTTGAACAAATACAATAAAACAACGCCATGTTTTAAAATTTAGAAGGTTTTCTGTACATAGAAACTATTTTTTATCAATTTACTCTAATGTTTGTGTGTAGGGCACTTTTTTAAATTCAGGTATACCTAATTCTGTAAAAATGCAAAATATGCAACAGGGCTGAAGAGGTTTTAACCACGGTTTTTGTAGCACAACCATGGCTGTTTTGTGGTACCCATGGTTTAACTATAGTAACAATGTTTTATATATATGTATATACTGTATATATACTTTGATATAAACGTGTCACGAATCCGGTCCGTGGACTTCCATCCGATCGCCACCAGAGGTCACTCGTCCATCATATTGACTCTCTCACTACACTGACTGTTGCACGTCACCACAGACTACATTTCCCATGCACCATTTCACTAATCACACGCTTACCTGAAACCAATCACACACACTACATAACACCCACTCAGTTCCTCTCAGATCGCCAAGTATTGTTTAGCGTATATCACTGTTTAGCTGATAGCTACCTTACGGAGCCTGCTTTAGATTCCTAATCTTATCTGAGTCTTGCCTTGTCTGTTTTCTCGTGTGCTGATCATTGCCTGTGTATCTCGGATTACCCCTCTCGTCTTGCCCTGTTCGGATACTGTTTGCCCCCTGCCTAGACCTTTGCCTTGTACCTGGATTATCCCTCTAGTCTCGCCCTGTTGGATTACGTTGGCCGTCGACTGACCCTCGGGTCTGGTATTGTTTGTTCTTGTGCTACGTGTGTGTCTGCCTGCCCTGTATTGTAGAAGTAGAAGATTAAAGACTGTGTTTTGAGTTTACTCCTGTGTCTCCTCGTTCCTCCACAGTAACCGATATGTGACAGCATCCTATTTCTACATCCTCTACTGCACCTTTTCTTTCTCTGTGGGTCTCTGGAATTGTCAGTCAGCTGTCAACAAAGCAGACTTTATTTCTGCTTTATATTGCACATCACAGAGGACCTCTCCTGGACTGACAACACCGCAGCACTGACCAAGAAAGCACAGCAGCGTCTCTACTTCCTCCGCAAACTGAGAAGAGCCAGAGCCCTGGCCCCCATCATGTGCACCTTCTACAGAGGCACCATCGAGAGCATTCTGACGAGCTGCATCACTGTGTGGTATGGCGCCTGCAACGCGTTCCTGCCGCGAGTCACTTCAACGCATAGTGAGAGCAGCTGAGAAGATCGTTGCTGTCTCTCTCTCCTCCCTCCAGGACATTTACGGAACCCGTCTCACCCGCAAAGCCCTCTGCATTGCAGGTGATCCCACCCACCCGACACACAGCTTCTTTAGTCTGCTGCCATCAGGGAGGAGACTGCGGAGTCTCCAGGCCAGGACCAGCAGACTGAAGGACAGCTTCATTCATCAGGCAGTAAGGAAGCTGAACTCCCTCCCGACATTGCCCCCCTCCCCTCTTTTGCCCCAGGCACCACTGAACTCTGAGTGAACCCCCTTCAGTTTGGCCGGGGTGGGATCACTGGTCTGCTCATTTCTAACGCACTCTCCCCTATGCAATTATAACTCATTTGAATATCATGCGATTACTGTAACAGCTCCTATAAAACTCCAGGTTGTGGTAATTTAATAAGCCACCTTCCTAGAGGAGCTGGATGGGCTGCTGACCTCATTCCCGGAGGATGGCAGTCCACTTTTAGTCTTTGGTGACTTCAACATTAATTTGGACAAGGCTTATGCTACATACTTCCATTCACTCCTGCTTCATTTGATCTCAAATGACTTACCACTACAAGCACGCACAAATCAGGCAACCAACTTGACTTAATTTACACACACAGTTGTATTGCAGACAACATTTTGGTAGAACCCCTACAAACTTGGAACTTGAACTTGTTCAATAAAGTCATTCATCCCACACTATCAACAGGCGTGTCATGTAGGCTACACTTCTTGTACTTCGTTTGGGCACCACAAGGTGTCACTGTGGCCTCAAAGCTTACCCCTCGCCTATTCTGGCTCGATTGCTATTCCTGAGGTAAAACACGCCCTCCTCATTACCCTACGGACACAGAAATGTAGAAATAAATAAATGTGAAAATAAATAAATGTGGAATCAAAGCAATAAATACGCAAATAAATACATAAATGTGAAAATGAATAAAAGTGGAAATAAATGTATAAATAAAATAAAAAAAGTAAATGTGGAAATAAAATACATAAATAAGGAAATAAAATGATAAATAATGATTTATTTTTGCTTTTTTACATTTCTTTGTACATTTCTTTATTTCTAATTACGGCAGGATTGGCATTCCATATATTTAAATGTCTGAAACCTAAAATAAACATTATGTGGTTAAAAACACTGCATAGCTGTGATAATATGACAAGTGCAGTGCACTTCTCACTCTGGCTCAGCACCAGCTAAAGTGCGAAAGCACAGTTTGAATTTGACAGTTATGTAACGTCATCGAATGTTCTAAATCCCATATGTGGGACCGTACCACTCAAAGGGTTAAGTGCCAACATTTTTCAGGCAGTATTTGTACAGTATTTGACTACGGCACACTGTATAGAATACAGTTGCATCCCACAATGCAATCCACTCAAACTGACCTTCCAATTCCAGTGAGAAGGACTGTGTAAACTGCAAGTCATTTAGATAATTTCTTATTCTCCTTAACTCACTAATTGATCAGACTTCCAAATGCCAGGACATTTGAACACAATTAAGACACCTAATCTCACTGGCTGGCACTCACCTATTACCGTCCGCATTGATTTCAGCAAATCAGTTCGCGCGAACACAGACAATGTGATTAATATTCATTAACCCAGCAGCTTATCAATCCTTAGTGCATTTTATATTGTTAGTAGTAGTTTTTATCTGAACAGTATAGTTTATCTTTTTTTTTTTTACAAAACCACTCAATGACCAACAATGTCTTAAGCACTACCACCTGTCCTAAGTTCTGTTAAAATTACAAATAAGCATTCACAAACATGGTTACCATGTTTTAGTTCTAATTAAGTTCTATCATTTAAAAAAAATGCTTGACTGGCTGATGTTAAGAGTGTACTTTCAGATATCATGAGTATAATAGTATATTAGTCTGGCAAGGCAACTAAAAACATTTACTAGCCAATGGCGATTCATTTGCCAAGGTGTGCATAGAGGGTTGGAAAACATTTTTTCTTTCTCTGCATTCTCCATTTTTACACAGTGGTTTTTAAGGAGACAGTTTCTGCTACACAGTCAATATCACATTTAACCCAAAAATGTCCATCCTGACCTTCCCAAGGACACTTTATTCAAAGACAAGAAGCAAATAATCTCTAATCCAGCCAAACCAGGTGAGTTAAGGAAATGAGTTAACAAGTCAATCCACAACATGCTGATAAACTACATATTCTGTCATTGTGTTCTGATTTAATACAACACACAAATGTTCAATATCTATAGCTACACATCAGATATAGCTTAATATATTTATATGAAGCCTTACATTACAGAAGATCTTTTTCTGATCTTCTAAACACTATAACATGGGGCTAACAACACCAGTCATGGGTTCGATTCCCAGGAAATGCATCAACTGATCAAATGGAAAACTTTAATGCAATGTAAGTCAATTTGGATAAATGGCAACACTTAAATCTAGGGATTCACCGACACTGTGCTCCTGTAATCGTACTCATTAAAATGCACTGATCCCAAAAGTCGTAACCACACAGCGTGTGAACAGAGCTGTGTCCAGTCAAAGAAACACCGACAACAGAACAAACAGAGCAGAATGGAGTTATTAGAGATTAAGAATGTCTATGAAGCATGTGTATGTAATTAATGTAATGTTAAACATTCAATATTCATGCCTGTATAGTTGATGTGCATGAGCTGATAAGCAAAGTCCACTGAGTAGATTGATCACGCGGCGGCACAGATGCCTCACCATTGGTGAGTTTTTAGTTAACTCGCCCGACTGATATACTATTTTACAGACACACACACACACATATATATATATATATATAATTAATATGATTATCTTTGTAAAATGGCACAGCTCCTTAAATACCAGAATATCAAGCATTATATTATGATATATCAAGCGTTATATTGTGAAATTATGATAATTAAGCACTATTTAATGATAGAACTTTGGTGATTAGAACTAAAACGTGGTAATAGGGCTGCACAAATAATTGAATGTGATTGTCATGCGCATCTTGTCAGTGAAGCCGGTTCTGTGATCAGTAGTAAATCTCCATCCATGGTTCACTGACAAGCTACACAAAATCGTGTTCATAATCAGACGATATAATCGCGTGATAATGAAATCGAAGAAATCGTTCTGTGATTATGAAAGCTGTTTGCGTAGCTTCTCAGTGAACTACGGCTCTGTTTAGTAAACACTGCTCCATCTGAAAGCACGTGAAAATACCACATTTAATAACATGTTTTTACTCCAAACTCACTTCATAACGTCAGTCTACTGTTTGAAATAAATCCTTCTGTGAGATGATGTGGCTTCTTACACAGAATAAGGCATGCAGCATATTTCATAGTATTCTAAGCTGTAATAAAGGCTTTGTCTATTAGCACTGCATTATTATATACTTTATTATAATAAAAATTATAATAAGACAAACTGAGATAAACCATATATTGTCATAGTCGTGTGTTTATTAGTCACGTTGAATTAATGAAATCAGTTAACCTGTTAACCTGCACCCCCATTTTGGGACTCACAGCTGAAAATTACCTACTTAACTTAAAATTGCAACAGTTCCTGACTTCTCTCTCTCTCGGTTGTCCATCGAATCCGATGACGACGTCCATGCCTTTATCGGTGAGATCTTTGATGGCTAAACAGTCCTATACTGGACCCACACACTCGATTACAGGTGGGGCATACTAACATGCACTAATTACCAGCGTCACTACACTACTGCACTAGACGCTTCACACACACCCTGTGTGCTAATCCACCCACACAGCTTGACTTCAGTGTGCTACACACACCCAATGTTGGTGTCTTTGGAAAGAATACCCTTTGGGCTTTACTATCCATCATCCAGAGTTGATAATTCTCAAAAAGATAAAAAGTTATAGACACAGAAGTGCCTTGAAAAAAATTGTACCACACTGAATTTTCTTTATTTCATATAAAAATTAATTAAATCAGTCCTGGAGCAATCCAGAAAAGTAATGGGTTAAAAGTCACATGTCTCATGAGTTTCAGGTTCTACAAACTATTTTAGTCATTAAACATACCACTGCATAGTTTTTCAATTATAAAACAATAGAGAGAATATTAGACATCGTATAAGTGATTTATTTCAGCACTAGAAAAATACAATAAGAATAATTTGAGTAATAAAAATAAATAAGAAAAAAAAAGAATTAACTATGTATGCCAATTACAGTACATCCTGAGATTGCTAGAAATACAGCATTCACACTGATAGATGCTCATAGTCAGTAATCACATGATGATGGCTGGTTACACAGATGGTCATCATACAGATGCACCATATAGTCAATAATCACGCTCTATTCATATAGACCGCATTTACACTGATAGCTGTCATACACAGTAATCACACGCTGATGTGCACTCATAGAGATGGTAATCATGCAGATACAGCCACATTCCCCACAAAACACACACACATATGAAAAATGTTGAAGAAAACAAAGAAAGAATTATTTG
Organism: Sinocyclocheilus anshuiensis; assembly: GCF_001515605.1. Lineage (NCBI taxonomy): Eukaryota > Metazoa > Chordata > Actinopteri > Cypriniformes > Cyprinidae > Sinocyclocheilus > Sinocyclocheilus anshuiensis. The sequence continues at coordinate 32,421 of NW_015546182.1, read as the reverse complement.
TGCAAAAAGCCGATCGCTAAGTTACGCCCCCATCAGATGACAGGTGCGTCACAGCGCGCGTCACGAGAGCACGCCTGAATTCAAATAAACAATATTCCGCGTGTCTTTTACTTTTTTTTTAGTGGATGGTCTCATTCTGTTTGTGACACTGTATGCTACAAAACCATGCTGTTTTTTACTACCAAGATGCAGTTTTTTTAGTGTAAGTTATTCCATAACGGATACAAACAATACTGTCCCCGAAGAAATGAGACGTAAACAAAGGAATAAGCATCCATATTACAACGTTATTGCTTCGTTGGACTAAAAGTGCTCTTTGGGATGTCGTTCAGTGGACCCTTACCTTTCTAACAAAACCGGGATTTAAAGCTGTGGATGTGTTTATGACTCGGTATTACGACAAATCTGGTATGTACTGCGTTTTGATTATGCATGTTTTGATGTGTACGGCTTACACAAATTTAGCAAATACATTCCTTATAAGCTTTCCATTGAAAAACAGCGATCTGTCGTCGATGCTTGAGGCTTAGACATTTATAATGATATATAGTTTGTAAAGATTAATTTTGTCCCGTTTCATTTAATCTATTCGTAAACATTGACACGTGCAAACAAAGAGTGTTCAGTGCGCCGGCGTCCAGGTGCGGGTTAACAGGTTAAATCTTCTGTTTATTCAGCAACCACTATAGGGATTTCCTGGATTTATTCTGCGAGGCGTATTTGGAGTTTCAGCGTGAGAGCGCCCTCTGGAAAATCCTTTGGTTCTGAGCCACCACTGCAAGGGTCTCATGTACAGCAGGCCAAAAGGTATCACGTTGGACGCCGCTGCCATCAGGCCCAACAGCCTCTGAAACTGTTTGACAGTGAGTGACTGGCCTTCTCTTACTCTCGTGACTGTCGTGAGGATTGACTCGATTCGAGCAGGAGACAGACGTGCCTGCATCGAGGTTGAGTCCCACACCACGCCTAAATAAGTGGTTCTCTGTAGTGGAGAAAGAACACTCTTCTTGGCGTTTAGTCTTAACCCCAGCTCTCTCATATGGGCGAGGACGACATCTCGATGA
>NW_015546182.1:4762-31347 GCF_001515605.1 Sinocyclocheilus anshuiensis | reverse complement strand
TCCGAACACTGAGAGAGAGCCGCGGATCTAGCGGGTGAGGACCGAGAAAAGGACGAGCCCGTCTCGGATCCCACCGCTAAATCCACCCGCAATCCCCACGACAACAGTCTGCGCTGTGCCTCGGCAACAGTGGGACCACTGCCAGCGGGATCGCGAGCCTGGCCACTCTCATCAAACACAGCCAGGCGAGAGCGGAGCATACGCAGCGAGAGTAACCCGCAGTGATGACAATCAGCTCCTCGAAAGCTGACCCTGCATGCTCCGCTCCCAAACAAACGACACACAAATCGTGTGTATCCCCCGCCGCCAGATATCGTGGGCAGGGGAGGAACACAGCGTTTGTAATGCCGTTCGCTCGCCATAGAATTTTCATGATTGTTTTTTATATATGCTTGTGCGGACAGACAACAGTAAATAGACAGACACATACACAGAGCGCTACTGAAGAGCAGAAGCTGGTTTGCGCTCTGCCGGATGCACCTTTATGCTTTATGGTGCTTATGTCACCCCGCTCGGGACGTCTCGCTACTCCATTGGACTGATTTGACATGTGCTTCAGAACGCGGTCACGCAAGGGCGTTCCCAAAGCGACTCGATGCAGCTCAAGTTCCTGAAGGGGAAACTTTAAACGTAATGGAGGTTTAAATAAAATAAAATGCACATGCAATTAAAATATGTAACTGATCTAACAAAAACAGTGGAGATCTGACAAAAACAGGTCTGAGAGAGGTGTTTATTACAAATAAAAATGAAAATTAAAGCACATCGAGTTGGCAGAGTGTGAGGGTCGTGGCGGGATGCGGATCTGTCACTCATGGTGCACCTCGGTGTCGGACAAACAGAAGAAGTCAGCAGCGGTCACGGCATGTCAGTAGTCCCTACCCGGGACTAAACGTCATTTTTGATGAATTACTTTTGCTTTTGTGACCTTCCCCCCCCCCCCACATAGCCCACCCACATTGTGACCACCTACGCTGGTTGACCCTGTGACCTGTAAATGATATCCAGATGTGGAAATCGGCATGCGTGAAATTCCTTTGTGTCCAAATGTTTGTCCATGTCCGACCAGTGACAAAACCATAAATGAGCTGCCAAGTAATGTTTTTGTAGATTTTTTATGGAGCGTTCCCACATCCCACATCCCACATCCGGTCCACATGCTCAGGGTGTCCGGTTGTCCGGCCATACTTAGATAAATAGACCCAGGCCCTTCTGTGGAAAATCAGAAAAGAGCTGTGAAATACTCATCTAAAACTCCTGAGAAGGAATGTGATGAAGAACTGATGGAAAATCTGACTTTGGCTCCGAGAAAGCCGTACAATGGTAATTTGTATTTGATAAAGTTTCTCCACGTGAGAGACAACATTTTTTCTGATCAGCGGACGCATATTTGGCTACATATTTCACAAATCGTCTCGAACGGTTACACTCTACACGTCTGACGAGACCAACGAATTTGTACAGGATCAAGATCCCTGCCTGATATTTCCTGATAAAGACTGGCAATTATTTTTCAATCGTATCTGGAAAGATCTGAACGATTGTGGAGAATAACTTTTGTACGTTGCGGAGTGGGACAGGGTGGCCCCGAATACCTGGTACCGAGTGGTCGGTGATCATGCCCAAAAGAACCCGGACGACTGCGTGTACATATTCACCTGTGAAGACAAGACAAAGCTTAGCGGTCGTTCGGGTGGTGACCTGCATAAGGAATATCACAAAATGTTCACCCTGCAATTTTTGTTAAAAAGGTGCGATCTGCATCTGCTGAGAGCTCTTTTTTCGATCGTAAACAAAATGTTCAAGTGGTGTGACATGCGTGACGGATACAACAAAATTAAAACACAGCTGTTTCACTTCGAGAGTTACCCCAGCAAAAGTTCAGGGGCGTTGCCGTCCTCGCCCATTTACTACAGCCATTATAAAGAACAGTAATTCGACCCAGCCCACATTACATTTCCAACATGTCTCAAGAAGACTCTTTACGAAGCGATTACGCTCCTTTCAACCTCGTTGCTCCTGATGATAATGCTATAGATTATATTCCGACAGACGAACACCACTCACCCAACCTACGCAAAGAATGCTTGGATAAATTCTGCACGGAGCTCAGATATCGTAACCTGAGCTACCTAAAGGACCTGTGCACTACCTCCGCCCACACAGGGTTTGATACCACAGACGGGTGCTTCAGCGGGATCGGGTTCAAAATCATAAATGTCACGATCGTGCTGCTGCTGCAGCACACCATAGACAACAAACTGAAGGAGGAGTGCGAGGGTTGTGCAACGGACCATCTGAGCCAGCTGCAACATTCCTGTCTGTTCGAGCCTGCCGCATACTATTTCGACTCAAGCTTCGATGAACTGTCCCGCAAACTGTTCAACCCGATCTTCAGACCATTATCGACTTCACTCTACGCCGCTGCGGATTAATGACCAACAACATTCTCAGGATTCAAGGAACTACCGGTGCTATCCTGCACGAATTAAGAGATGAACCATTCATCATCGCAAAACTGCAAGAAATCAGGGAAAAGCTGCTGGATGAGTCCTACAAGAAAGTCGTTTACGACGCCGTGGATCTCTGGCAAATAATTTTTTCAGAGACGTCGTGTTTATGCCCCGTTATAAAGAGCAGATGATCGCAATTATACTTATGGCTATCGAGCACGCGTGTAATTCCGAGAAAGATTACGAGGGTCAAACGAGACATATAAAAAATCTCAAGAAACAAATGGACGTTATGAGAAGAGCTACGGATACATGGGATGTATTGATCGACATGTGCACTAACAGAGCCGATCCACCTGCTGTAATGCTTAGAAAAATTCTAGATGAGATATCCGCAGCCAGTCAAGGGATAGGAGTTGGCGAGGTACTATGTATGTGTACATATGTAACTGATCTATGTGTGAAGCTTGTTTCAAAAAATGAGAAAAACAAGGTCTGCAAAATGGTTGAAATTCTGGTCGACTACATACTAGATCGGTATGTATGGAGTCGTGTGTGAATTGTCTTTACTGGCTAGACAGTCTGCAACGTCATTCTATCAGTTTTTATTATTACTTATATCATACATTCATTATGTAACCATTTTTTAATTCTATTCTTTTACCGTAATTATGCAATCAATTTGAATTTTATTCTTGTCATTATGTAACCAATTTGAAAAACTATTCTTGTCACTATCTCTCTATATTTTTTTTAAATACCAAAACGTGACACTTGTATGCGTTATTCTTTTGCTGAGGGTTGAAATGTTGACATGTCTGAGCTCATGAAAAAAGTTTATTACACTCTGGCCAACCCCAGATCTTTAGGAGGTAAAAAACGGTTAAAAGATGCAGTCTTAAAGATACCGGCATCTGTCTGAACGATAAACAGGTCTCAGACTGGTTGGCTGGGGAGGATGCGTACACATTACACAGAACAGCTCCTATAAATTACAAACGTAATAGATTCGTGGTGTATGGGGTGGATACGCAGTTCCAAGCGGATCTTGTCAATATTTGGGTCTATTCCAAGGAAAATTATAATAATAAATATTTGCTGACCTGTATCGACATATTTAGTACGTATGCGTGGGCTTGTGCGCTAAAGAATAAGAGCGGCGTCGAAGTTACTAAAGCGTTCAAGTCTATACTCGAAGAGGGGCACGTTCCAAAGAAATTGCAGATGGATAGGGGGATGGAATTTTTTAACAAACATTTTCAAGAGCTGATGAAAAAGCACAGCATTCATGGGTCACGGGATGTGGTCAGGATTTCTTAAGTGAGAGGACAGTTCGCCAGGAGAACTACACCGAAGAATTTTTCACTATCTCCATGTGTATCCCGCGTAATCCCCCCGTATACAGACTCTCTGATTATGACAGCAATGTCATTGACGGGGTGTTTTACGAAGAAGAGTTACAAAAAATAATCGTGAGCAAAACAAAGCGTTTAAGCTGGAAAAGATTTCAGGGGAGAAAAAATAGGGGCGATCTACGCTAGTTTTAGTGAAATGGCTAGGATGGCCTTTGAAATTTAATAGCTATATAGACAAAAAAAGCTTTGTTGGGCTTGCAAAAACCTTAAAACGTACAAGCCTTTACCAAAATAGATCATTCGAGTAAAGGTTTACCATGGATGACCTGTGGTTTCTACGTCACGTTGCCGTGCAACTCTTCTTTGTCAGTTTATCCTGAAAATCGCATATCTAGTTATACGACCAGGTTAGCGAAAACTATAAACCTGAAAGGAGAATGGCAAGTAGGCCTTGCTGAGATTGAATATCCTTGAAGCTGGTACACCTTTAGCGACGACGACGGGATTTTCAGCCTGCACGTCTCCCCAGCACCATCCCAGAAACATGTGAATAAACCCGGCGAAACCGTTTTTAAAGAGTTATCTGGGTTTTTCATATCAAGGAACCTCCAAATAAGTGGTGGGTACTACGAGAACGTTCGTGCCGTGATCTGTGTGATAAATACAGTTCTCGCACCAACAGCAGTAATAGGTTACGATCAATTAAAAAACAAAACCCAACTGCTCACAAAGCCCAACATTTCTGTAAGATTCTATGGGAAACTCGCTGCTATTTTAGGAATGAAACCTGACGTGGCTTTAGGACGTTCCACCTACCATGAAAAAGCTGATTTTACAATGAGCGTTATCACGGACGCTCCTCATCAAGCCGATATCAACACGGGTTTCTATACGATGTATGTTTATACCGACATTATCGAATACCAATCAGTGGGTGATTCGTACGTCCCCCTTTTAAGATGCGTACATATAACGAGGGGAAACAATGATACCGTCAGTGTTAGATATGACAAACCCCATTACGCATCGGTCAACAAGTCGCTCATCACGGACATAGCCGTAGAATTAAAGGACGACCAAAACCGCGAAATACCATTTTCTTACGGGAAAGTCATTGTAAAACTACACTTTAGGCCTGTGAAACAATCCGTGCTTTAAAAAATGGCTTATTACAACCCATGTGGGATGAATGCCGCTGACTATGTCGACTATTATCGAAATCAGGCTGGGGGTGGTCTACCCGGATATGCTGGAGGAGCCGTTATGTATGGAGCTGGCCTAGGAGGACTTTTCAGAGGTCTGTTTAGGCTGGCCGTACCTTTTATTAAAAAGGGGGTTCAGCATCGCTAAACCACACCTAAAACCGGTCATCTCAAACGCGTTGTCAAGATCGTATAACAATAACCCTAAAGCTCAAGACAGTTCGGGGCTTTTGGTCATGGCTCGTAAGAGAACGTCTAAACCTCCGGGTGTAAGGAGGCGTAGTCATTCACTAAAGAAAACAAAGCGCAGTCCCAAGAAGGTCTCAGTCACACGCAGAAAGTGTAAGAAGCCTGTGAAGCGAAACGTCTCGACGAAGAGATCCGTAAAAACCATATTCTAGCATGGCGTTACTGTGCCGAATGTCGGGAGAGTGTATTAACCTTTTAAAACTGAATGTGTCGGTGTCGACACAATTAACCATGCTGTATTTATGCTATCATAACTCACCAACCGTTTGCACTATGAAAAAAAAATTCCAATTGCTCCTGATAGTAGACAACTTGCACTTTATGACAATATATGGCTTAATACGGTAATTGCATGCTTTCCATCAGCAAATCACAGCGGCTTTCGGGGAGAGCGGGAGATATGGAGCGCAGCAGGCTAGAGAGTTTGAGAGTGCAAAATATAATAAAAAAACGGACAAAAACATGGTGAAGAAAGGTTTTACAAGAGAGGGGGCGATTTAATTGATCTTTGATGACACCTGGGAAGAGGCTGAGCATGACTTCGGATTCTGTGTATTCAGACGTTGAGGAGGCAGGAAGTGCTGGAAAATTGTCCCTCACTTTTGGCAGATCCATCACACCCATGTAGAGAAGCAGACCTACGTACTTATTTATTTCTTCAGGGTATACATCAGCCCATGTGAATTTCTTACCCCTCTCCAGATTTCTCACCACATTCTTGTTTGTGTTTGCACACAAAATGTATATGTATGTGTGTGTACATGTGTGCATGTATATATCTGCATGTTTTTGTATAGGTGTGTATGTGTGTACGTGTATGTATGTTTGTGTGATTGTGTGTGTGCATGTCTGTGTACATGCATGTGTTTGCATGTGTGTGTGAGTGTGTGTAAGCAACTGCAGGCTTTATTTTTATTGTTATTTCATTGTTATTGCATTATTATTATAGTTACAGTTTTTTTAATTTTGCTCTTACTAATAAATTGCTTTATAATGAAAAGTATTTTTATGAATATATAGTAAGTTTGTAACACATGCTTCTATTTTTTTCCAGTGTGGCTTCTCCAGTTACCTATGAAGAAGCAAAATGGGCCATCCACATCGAACACAACGCCATCTCAGAGGGGCCGGGGCTGTGGTCGCAGCTGTAGCTGTACAATAAGTACATGGGAGGAGTTGACACCTCTGACCAGATGCTCGGAACAAAGTCGGTGCACCGTAAAACACAGAAGTGGTACATGACAATTTTCCAGCACTTCCTGGACATTGCAGTGATCAACAGCTTCATTTTACACAAAGAGCTGTGTACCATCCACCATGACAAGCACATGACATGGCAAAACTTTCAGGAGCTGCTAGCTGCTCAGTTCACAGGTGTTCCCCTGGATGTCATGGAAGTGCCAGGAATGTGATGTGGGACTATGCTTGCAGTTAGACAGGAACTGCTTCAGAGAGCACCACATTTAAATGACTGTATTGAAATATCCAAAAACGCCTGGAGAACTGGGGTAAAAAAAATGGCTCTTGAGTGAAAACTGTGCAATCCAGTGTCCCAAAAAGACTTGTATATATGTATTATAGTTCCTTTTTCAAGACTGAGGCATTAGATTCTTTCGTTCATGAGTTTTCAGATTTTTTCTAAATAAAAAGTAAAATTTCTTCCCGTTTTTTTTAATTTTTTGTACATTTAAATGATATTTACTAACTCACCACACACAATAATGTACAATAACTGTAATTTCCTGAAAGCCAATCATTTTCTGAAAAAAATTATACCTTGCACTTGAAGATACCACATCGTGTTATAATTTTATACTAAAAAAACCAAATTGAGTGAAAACGGCCTATTTTAACTTTAGGTTCTAAAGGGTTAAGTCCAAGTCGGATTTGTTTACAGTCCCGCTGACGCAGACTGTTATCGAGAAAAACACCTATTTAGAAGTACCACCTTTATCGGCTATATCAGACTCGTCGCCTTTGGAGTTTTTTTTTCGCGGGGACCGGCGAAGATTACATCGACCTAAATAACACGTTGTTGTTTCTACGTCTTAAAATCACAAGACCTAATGGGGGCGACATCCCAGACCCCGCAAAGGTAGCCCTAATAAATTACCCCGGAGCTACTATATTTTCACAAGTCGATGTCAGTCTCGGCGACCGATTGATATCTCAGAGTTCGAGCACTTACCCTTACCGATGCATCATTGAGAGTCTTATCAACTACAGCAAAGATGCGCTGGAATCGCTTTTCTCGGCCGGTCTGTTTTTCAAAGACACGGCAGGTCACATGGACGAAACCGATTCTGTGGGCCGTAACGTGGGGCTGACCAAGAGATCGCTCTACACTACCAGGAGCAGGGTTGTGGAGCTGCTGGCGCCTATTCACAGCGATATATTCTTTCAAGAAAAATGTATGCTAAACGGCGTCGACATAAAAATACGAATGATCAGAGACAAAGACAAATTCTGCCTGATGAGCGACGATGCCTATAAATTAAATATAGTGTCAGCTTCACTTTTTGTCAAGAAAGTGTCCGTATCACCGTCCGTGAGACTGGCGCATGCCCAGGCATTGCTCTCAACCATGGCCAAGTACCCCATATATAGGGTCGGCCTAAAAAAAATTTACATAACTGCTGGATCCCGAGTATCAAATCAAGAAAATTTGTTTTTGGGGACGTTACCAAAATCTACTGTCCTGGCTATGGTGGATAACAATGCGTTCACCGGATCCTACGATAAAAACCCAGTTGTGTTCAAACATTATGATATGGAGTTCCTGGCTGTCTATGTAGACGGACAACAATTTCCCGCCAAGCCTCTCCAGCCAGACTTTGCCTTAAGATCTGCCATACGGGAATTTTATCAGCTGGCGACCACGACCGGGAGACATCTTAAAAATCAGGCGCTCTCTATCAACAGGGATGATTTTCTGAGAGGTTACTTGCTTTATGCATTTAACCTCACACCAGACGAAGACTGCGGTCAGCACATATCGCTCATCAAGTCCGGGAATATCAGACTCGAAGTGCGCTTCAGACAACTGTTACCGCATACTATTAATCTCATTGTTTACGCTGTGTTTGACAGCATAATCAAAGTGTCTAACCACAGACAAGTCCTGGTCGATTACAACTGAACAGAAAATGAACACGGAGCAACTGACGGCTATCATGGACAGAATTTAGTGTAACACTCATTTTCTCAGAGTTCTTCCAAGCGATCACCTGCCTGAAAGACCGTTAAGGACCTTTCCGGTGATGCTATCATTAAGACGCACCTTTCGGACCTGCCCGGTGAACACTTGCTCGCCGCTTATTTAACTCGAGAGGGTTCCGGCTGTTTTTTTTTCGATAGCTTCGGCAACGCACCTGACTGCGAATGCTTTCCAACCACCATCAAAAACGTTTTAACTCTTTCCCCGCCAGCATTTTTGAAAGAAGTTGCCAGCCACCACCAGCGATTTTGATGATTTTCACTCAAATTTGATGGCCTCCAGAATATTTTGCTGTATGAATATTTGAATATGCAGTACACCAAAATAAAGATCAGAGCCTGTACGTTTAAACAAAATTAACATTATGCAGTTTTCATTTATATGCTGCCATTGCTGATGATCGCATTATTTTCATATGCATCTGTTTACATAAAAGATCGCTCGTTTCTACGTCCTGTACACATGCGTTTTTGTTCGGGAGGTTTTGTACTCGTTCAGAAGATGTGTAATAGCGCCCCCTAGTGTATAACAGTGAAAACACGAAAAGCCGTAAAAACTCATCTTTGGCGGGGAAGCGTTGTCTTCTAAAAGACGAGATAACTCATCAATGGCGGGGGAAGAGTTAATATCAAACACCCCCATCGTGTTATATTCTACCAAACGGGTTCAGGATATTATGTCGGATGCGTGCGCACAACACTGTGTGTTTTTCCTATATCACCTAGCCAGGGGTCGAGACTAAAACCATGTGATGAATTTGTACAGCGATGATTATATTAAAAATGATAAAATGATATCGCTCTTTGTGAAAAGACTTAGATCTAATGTTTGTAATGAAAAAGTGTTGTCGTGTATTCATTGTGTGCAAATGTGTAATGCTTCTATGTCGCATGATTGAATTATCCGATGTATTTGTTAGATCATAAATAAAAATGCTTAAAACCAACATCCGTTTTACAGACTTTTATTTAACATTTTTCAAACACTAGGTATACACAGCATTTAAAGATCATGAAATTACATAGTTAAAATTCCAGCCATTGTCTTCGATCGAGAGTCGGCGATTTGAAGGCAAGCTCATCCATCCGCAGAGCCATCGCTCGTGAAATTCTCTTTTTGACAGTTTTTTTATAAGGACGCACAGTTTCCGGTGTGTGAGAGATCGCTCCAGGCTTGCTTTTTAAAGAACTAATCATACGTCTAACATGATGATTCGGTACGGTAGAAAACGGGATGTTTAATTCTGCAAACTATTGTAGAAACTCCGACCATCCTAGAGGCCTCCTGTCATCCTGGACCTGGTGCGGCGTGGTAACATTTTTTAACAAATCGAGCATGTGCGAACGTAGTATGGCTTTACCTTTAAACACAAATTCACCTGAATCGTTCCAAGTGCTGGGTCCTTTAACTTTAGACATTTTGTCTAATATATATTGACTGTTTTTCACGTTTCTTGATGGCACGTTCTTCAGAACTTCGGCTACGATGCCTTCCAAACCCTTGTCATCTTCGGCGGTAGTAGCGGAGCGAACGTCTTTATGACTGGTATCAGGGTTTGGTAATGAGAGCGTTAAAACATTGCTCTCACGATCGCCTTGTTAAACGATTGTCAAAAACCTTGTTAGGATGTGTGAGTAAAGTTTGGCTTTTTCATGTTGATCCAAATCATGCATTTGCAATAATCAGTCCCTGTAACATTCAACGGTATTGAATCACTTTTTGTGCAGTACGAGTAAAGGGGGAAAAATTCAAGTGCTTGCAGGATCCTAACTAAATGCATTATTTTTACACGTAGAAGTTCTTTGACTACTGTGCCGTCTATTCTTACAATTGATGGCTTACACATTGAAAGAGTAACTGCTTATAAATATTTAGGGGTATGGCTTGACGAGAAGTTGGCATTTGATGTTCATATTGATTGATTGGTGAAAAAACTTGCTTTCTGCAAAAAAATGCTTTTCCTTTGGAGTTAGAAAGCAAATCATACAGACTATGTTTTTATCCATTTTAGATTATGGTGACTGTATTTATATGCATGCTTCTTTATACTTACTGAAAAGGTTAGATAGTGTTTATCATGCTGCGTTGCGATTTATAACTAATACTTGCTCACGTACTCACCACTGTTTGTTGTATAACAGTGTAGGTTGGTCCTCCTTATATCAAAGAAGGAAAGCACATATGTTGTTGTTTATTGTAAAGGCATTGCGGGGTATGCTTCCAAAGTATATTACTAGTCTTTTATGCTTGCGTAGACATAATTATTTAACCAGATCTTCAATTGGGATTAAATTAGAAGTACCTGGGGTGCATTCAGAGCATGGAAAATCAGCTTTTTCTTACTATGCTCCTTGGTTGTGGAATGATTTTCAGATTAATACTCCATTAGAAGCAATTACGTCTTTGAATATTTGTAAAAAATTATTGCAGCGTGTAATGAATGAACCTTGTGGTTGTTTTAATTAGGCTGTTGATTTATGATTATTGTTTTGCTTTGTTTGTTTGTAATTCTGTTCTGTGTGTTGTATAACATTTTTAATTTATGTGAAACTCTTTATTTTGTACGGTCATCTTGGCCAGGACTCCCTGGAAGAAGAGATTTCTTTTCATCTCAATGGGACCTTCCTGGAAAAAATAAAGGATAAATAAAATGAATGAATGCAAAACAAGTCGGTTTGGACAGAAGTGTCTGCCAAATGCATACATGGAAAGTTCATTTTAGACGATTTTAACAGGAGAATGGATTTTTTGAATAAAAACATCTGTAAATGTTTGTACATGAAGTACGATCTTTCTGAGGTGACGCGGTTTGTTTCGCATAGACTCCTGAATCGCATTGTCCTTCATTTACATGATCTACAAGGACATTTAAAATTAAAAATAAAGATAAATTAAGATTACACACAACACAAAGCCACCCCAAAAAATCTGTTTGTCTATTTATATTATTTAACTTGAGAAACATCCTGATAACTCACTATCACCGAAGGTAGGCCAACATTTCATCAGTCTGTTCTCGGTGCTATTTCAGAAAGTATGAACAATTGTGCTGAATTTCCACTTCGACTGATTCACATAATGTTGTACTGGGAAATGACAGTTGTGTCAGTTTTTAATGACAATTTTTCTGATAGCAGCCAAAAATGAAAATATAATAAAATAATGCAGTAAAATCGCATGTCCATTTTAATTCATTATTTTCTTATATTTTCATCATTTGGCTGCACAGCACAGATATTGTCCATAAAACTGAAAATACACGTTTACTTGTACAAATATATAAATTTAACCTATAAAATTAAGCTAATTTAAACTATGTTTTTCCAGAGACAAAACCACTGGCAAAATGATGGACCATATTTGGCTTCAAATCCTTCCTCTTGCTGGTAAAACATTATGCAAAACATTAAAATAGCATAAAAATTTTAAACAAAATTACAAACCATATAAAAATAAAAGAAATGAGACCAAATATCATGACAAAAAGTGATGTGAAATGTAATTTAAAATAATTGTAGAGGAGAGTGAGCCTTTACTTAAAATTTCCTCAATAATAATAATAATAATAATATAGAATAATATTATTATTGAAAAATGCCCTTTTTAACCAGCAGATGACGTCAATGCACTGTGTTCTTGTTATACTGTATAGAATGATATTAAAATCAAATCCTTGTTTAATCTCAGCTGAACAATATTTAAATCAAGAGATTCTATCACTCAATCTCCAATATTTGGCCACTACTTACTACAGAAATAATAATAATAAAAGGTTTGGCACGACATGCAGCGGCACCATCTGTCCGGCACGGGTAAAATCATTATAATGCTGAAGGTGAGGTACAATTAATATTTTTTAATTAAATAACTTGCAAAGACATTTGAAAGCTTTCTGTGAGACATAATTTCACAAACAGCATGAGCGAATTACCACACACTCTCTCTCATTCCCTCTCAAAATGTGCAAATGGCTTCAAATCACCACATCGCGTCTGTCTATAAGCGAGCTGCACAGCTGACACAGGAGCTGTCACTTGCACAATTGAGGCAATGTCTCATTGTCACTAAAGTTTATAATTAGCATTTCTTTTTAAGTCTTGCCTTAATTAAAAAAAAAAAAAAACGTTTTTGCCTGTAGCGTCTTGCCTTAACATCAAGGACTGTGACACTTCAGTAAGAAACAAAACAAAAGATACACAAACACTGAGACATGTAAAAGCCAGCCAAATGGAAACATTTGAGGAGGAGACTGGGAAATAAAAAAAAAAAGCTGTTAAAAATCACTGTATTCTCTTGGCAGGACTCCTGTCATTAATTCTGTGTAAACCACAAGAGTATATTCTGATCAAGCAGTTAAAGACGTGGGAAAATGCACAGAATTACTGCAGGACACACCATTATGATCTGGCCACCGTTCGGGCTGATGAAGACTGGACAAGTCTGAAAGAAGCTGCAGATGAACAACAGTTTTCTTCATTTGCCAGGTTCGGACTGTTCAATGACATCAACGGCTGGCGCTGGTCTTATAACGATGAGAGTCTGGTGTTCCAAGTCCTGAGCTGTGTCCCAAACTGAAGTGCATGGACTCCGGAGTGCGCATTTGAAGTGCGATTGCGTCAGTGGCGCGACGAAGGCTGTCCCAAACTGAAGTGTACGGACTCCGAAGTGCGCATTTGAAATGCGATTGCGTCACAGCATCACGATGTAAGCTATTCCAATTCAGGATGCGCCCTCCAAAGGCCGCATTCCAAGGCCGATTGCATCAGCGCGGCGCGACGAAGGCTGACGTATTTCGAAAACAACTTCAAATGCGCCCTCCGTTTCCCAGGAAAATGAAGTGTACATCTGATGGACACTTCGCACCCTACCATATCCCAGAATCACTTGCGCGCAGATGACAGCGTGCGCGGTGTTTAGAACATGGAGGATGAGAGTTCTGTGGGTGAATTCACATTGAAATGTAAGTATTGTGTTTTCCTTTACTCAAATACCTAGCGAAACAAGTGTTAAAAGCCAGGGTTTCTTTTAACACAAAGCCCACAAACAATAAGACAACCACTATATAAGGCAATAGTCTTTCCCTTTGTTGTTTTTGTAGTGCCGTCATGCAAGATATGTCTACAAATGTTTTAACCAAACTTTAGCACTTCAGCATTTTGTATGCATGTCCTGCTGTGTCATATTTTCTAATGTTAAGATTGCAAACCTGTCTTTATATTTTTCATAAGTGTTTCCATTTTCTCTTGCTTTAATACTATTCTGGAGAAAATGGGCCTGCTAGGGATAGACTTAAAAAATACAAAGTAAGCAAGTTAATGCCTGCTGGGGAAAGACTTAAAAAATAAGTAAGCAAGTTAATAGAGAGATTTTTGCTGAAATTAATTGTGCTGTTGTTGTTAACAGGCATGGTTTATTTGCTCTGCCTTAGGATTGCAAGTGTCCTGGGAAAGGTGAGGGAGTGAGTGGAAGCTGGAGGAGCTACTCAGGGAGGACATCAAACTCCAGAGAGAGACAGAGGAGAGAAGAGCACAGGAGATAGAGACAGAGGAGAGGAGAGCACAGGAGAGAGAGACAGAGGAGAGAAGAGCACAGGAGAGAGAGAGAGAGGAGAGCACAGGAGAGAGAGACAGAGGCGATGAGAGCACAGGAGAGAGAGACAGAGGAGAGAAGAGCACAAGAGAGAGAGAGGAGAGAAGAGCACAGGAGAGAGATACAGAGGAGAGGAGAGCACAGGAGAGAGAGAGAGAGAGAGAGAGAGAGAGGAGAGAATGCTCTAAAGCCCAATGTTTACCTGGCTCAACACCCCACCCTCAATCTCAACAGCCTTTACGACCATGTCCATCTCCACAGAAGGGCAGTTCCCATCTTTGCCAAGACCCTAAAGGACATGGCACTGAGCCACAGCTCCAGCACACTGCAGCGACCTCATGGACACCCCGTAGAGCCACTAAAGAGACACCCTTCAAATCAGCACCCCCTCCACCGGAGGACCTCCAACAACTACATCCATCAACCCTCCTCCACCTGACTCCTACAGTCCAACACAGCCCCAGATCCTACTCCTGATGGACTCCAATGGCAAATTTGTTGATGAAAAGAAACTGTTCCCGAGAAGAAATATCCAAAAAATATGGTGCCCAAACACACAGAAGGCCCTGGAGCTCTTGTGTGAAGAGCAGCTGGGTTCCCCCAGCCATATTATCATCCACACCGGCACCAACGACCTGAGAGCTCAACAAGAGAGAGTAGCTACAGCTCTCGTTAACGTAGCAGAGAAAGCATCCTCCAACTTCCCCAACTCCAGAATCATCCTCTCCACCCTGCTGCTGCGCTCGGATTTCCACCCAGACACCATCAGGCATATAAACGCAAGAGTGTCTAGAGACTGTGCCCTAAAGCCCAATGTTTACCTGGCTCAACACCCCACCCTCAATCTCAACAGCCTTTACGACCATGTCCATCTCCACAGAAGGGCAGTTCCCATCTTTGCCAAGACCCTAAAGGACATGGCACTGAGCCGCAGCTCCAGCGCACTGCAGCGACCTCATGGACACCCCATAGAGCCACTACAGAGACACCCTTCAAATCAGCGCCCCCTCCACCGGAGGACCCCCACGGCAGGCTCACACCGCATCACCAGGCCCGCAGCTCCTTCACATCAGCAGGAGCAGCACCCAGACAGCCAGAGCTACGCCGAAGCAGCCAGCAGATCCCTGATAAACCCCAGCACCAACACAGACCACAGCCAGCCGCCTGCATCTCAATCCAGAGACCTCAGAAACATCCAGCACATGCTGACTCTGCTGTGCTCTCACCTAATGGGTTAGTGACTAAAAAAAAAAAGGATGAGAAATGTATGCGTGTACATATGTATCTACACGTGTATTTTTAATGTAGTCCACATGTGTGTGTGTGTGTTATTTATATATGTATTTTTAAAAGAACCTCTTAGAGATCTCATTATTTTCTCTCAATTTTGGACTATGGTGATATAGTTTACAGGTCTGCTTCAAAAACTCTCCTTCATAAACTGGATATTATTTACCACGCAGCAATCCGCTTTGTGACTGGAGCTTCATTTAACACTCACCATTGCCACTTGTATTCTTTATTGAACTGGTCTTCTCTTCATTCTCGTAGACAAATTCATTGGTTTCTGTTCATTTATAAAACTCTTATCGGGAAAACGCCATTATATTTACAGTCACTTCTTAATATTCATAATACAAGTCGTAATCTGTGCTCTAGTAGTTTCATTCATTTCTGCATACCTAAAGTCCGTACGTCCTTTGGTCGTTGCTCTTTTCAGTTTTCTGTTGCATATGATTGGAATCATCTGCAGCAGACTTTAAATCTTAGTTCATTTATCTCGCTCTCTTCCTTTAAAAATTTAATTCAGTCAATAGTACAAGACCATTGTACTTGTTTTTAGTTATCTGTTTGTTTTTATATGTCACTGTTTACAATTGTGTTATTTGTAACTCTATTATGTTTTTTATTGTATTGTACCTGCTTTTTATGCTGCCTCTTGGCCAGGTCGTCATTGTAAATGAGAAATGGTTCTCAACTGACTTACCTGGTTAAAGAAAGGTTAATAATAATTAAAATATTCTACTTGATCTGTCGATTCAGCTACTGATGTTTGTCTTGTTTTTTAAATAACAAAAGTGATTAATGGGCTCATATTCCTTAGAAATCACATGTTGGAATATTCAAGGTCTTAAGTCCTCCATTTTTGTTGTTAAGAGCCAACATTCAGATTTCAAAAGAGAAATTCAGAATTCTGACATTACAATACTACAAGAAACATGGAATGTAAGAGATTTGTCCACTGGTTGCCCAACTGGGTTTAGAGAAATCATTTTACCATCAACCAAACTAAGAGGGGTGACACGGTGCTGATATGGTACAGAACAGAACTCAGAGACTCAATCAAATCTATAAAAATCGGAAAATCGTACATTTGGCTAAAAATACAAAAAGATATTGTGTCCACAGACCGTCACATATTCTTGTGTGCCACATACTTACCCCCGGCTGAATCTCCCTATTACAATGAAGAAACCTTTTCTATCCTGCACGACGAGATCTGCCATTTCCAGACAAAAGGAAATGTTTTAATATGTGGTGTTACGTCTTGAGACGTATTGTGTATGTGTCTTGCTTTGCTGTTTCTCTCTCTCTCTGTCTCTCTCTCTTTCTTTCTCTTTTGTCACATCCTTTCTTTCACATAATCTCAACAGCCTTTACGACCATGTCCATCTCCACAGAAGGGCAGTTCCCATCTTTGCCAAGACCCTAAAGGACATGGCACTGAGCCGCAGCTCCAGCGCACTGCAGCGACCTCATGGACACCCCATAGAGCCACTACAGAGACACCCTTCAAATCAGCGCCCCCTCCACCGGAGGACCCCCACGGCAGGCTCACACCGCATCACCAGGCCCGCAGCTCCTTCACATCAGCAGGAGCAGCACCCAGACAGCCAGAGCTACGCCGAAGCAGCCAGCAGATCCCTGATAAACCCCAGCACCAACACAGACCACAGCCAGCCGCCTGCATCTCAATCCAGAGACCTCAGAAACATCCAGCACATGCTGACTCTGCTGTGCTCTCACCTAATGGGTTAGTGGCTTAAAAAAAAAAAAAGGATGAGAAATGTATGCGTGTACATATGTATCTACACGTGTATTTTTAATGTAGCCCACATGTGTGTGTGTTATTTATATATTTATTTTTAAAAGAACCTCTTAGAGATCTCATTATTTCATGTATTTTTGAAGAAAAAAAGTATATATATAAGACATTTATTATTTATACATTTATTTTAAAAGATATTCTTAGATATGTATCATAATATTTAAAATATTCTACTTGATCTGTCGATTCAGCATACTGATGTTTGTCTTGTTTTTTAAATAACAAAGGTGATTAATGAACTCATATTCCTTAAAAATCTCATGTTGGAATATTCAAGGACTTAGGTCCTCCATTTTTGGTGTTAAGAGCCAACATTCAGATTTCAAAAGAGAAATTCAGAATTCTGACATTACAATACTACAAGAAACATGGAATGTAAGAGATTTGTCCACTGGTTGCCCAACTGGGTTTAGAGAAATCATTTTACCATCAACCAAACTAAGAGGGGTGACACGGTGCTGATATGGTACAGAACAGAACTCAGAGACTCAATCAAATCTATAAAAATCGGAAAATCGTACATTTGGCTAAAAATACAAAAAGATATTGTGTCCACAGACCGTCACATATTCTTGTGTGCCACATACTTACCCCCGGCTGAATCTCCCTATTACAATGAAGAAACCTTTTCTATCCTGCACGACGAGATCTGCCATTTCCAGACAAAAGGAAATGTTTTAATATGTGGTGTTACGTCTTGAGACGTATTGTGTATGTGTCTTGCTTTGCTGTTTCTCTCTCTCTCTGTCTCTCTCTCTTTCTTTCTCTTTTGTCACATCCTTTCTTTCACATGATTGGATCCTACCAAGGTGATGTCCAGATCTGATTGGTGCTAATGGGACCAAGGAGCAGCAATAAAAAGATCTGTTGTGCCTGAGAGGGAGCTCTGATCAACTTGTGATTTCCTGTTGTTCCATTGCACACTCGCTGGACGACCCTTGATTTAAAGTGTAACATAACAAATTTGAAATCGGTTTAATCAGGTGAATTTCGGGATTCAGACCCGAGTCCTATCAAAACCTGAATGAATTAATAATAATTAATTCCCTTACAAATTTAAGTAGTCAAGTTATCTACAGGGAGTTAGGGTAACGTGTTGTATTTTTATTTTGTTTTTTTCTTTTGTTAGGGAATTTAGTCTTCTGTTAGGAGCTAGCTTGGTGTTTTGTTTGTTGTTTTGGCCTTTGCTCACCCTTGAAGTTGTGCTTTCACTCGTGGTTCTGTAAATAAATGTATAAAGGATCTTTGATTCTTAACGGCAGTTTATGTTGCGGCCTTACCCTAGACAGGGTCATAACAACTGGGGGCTCATCCGGGATCCTGTAAAACTAGATCATTTGATTAGGCCTGAGTCACTGTGTTTGATTTTATATTTTCAGTTGTTGTGGAAGTAGGTTAGTAATGGCGTTTGATATATCTTCATTTACTCAAAATCCAAATTTGGAAATATTTAATAAGTGCAGGAAAGATGACCTGCTACAGATTGCAGATTTATTTTGTGTTGCTGTGTCATCTAATGCTACTAAACCAATGTTAAAGGCTGAGTTGTACAATAGATCGGTGGACATTCAGATCTTGCCACTGGACAGTGGTGTTAAAGAGGGGGCTGTTGCATCGGTGGTGGCTGATGAGGAGGCTCCCTCTGACATGAGTCCTCTTGTTGCTCACAATGATCCCTTGTTGGCAATCAGGTTAAAAGAACTTGAATTGCAGATAAAAAGGCAAGATCATGAGAACCAACTGTTGCGTTTGCAGGAGATAGAGCTGGAGATTGCAAGATTACGTGGTCATGATAGACCTAGCTCTTTTACCTCTGCTCAGCCCACAGTAGATGTTACTTCTACTCTCTCTGGAGTTTCAACAGCAGTGCATGGTATCAGTACTCCATCAGTATTTGATGCTAGTAAGGATGTTAAGTTGGTGCCTCCTTTCAGGGAAGCTGAGGTGGACACATACTTTACTACCTTTGAGCGAGTGGCAGCTACCATGAGATGGCCCAAAGACAGGTGGGTATTGTTACTGCAGTGCAGGTTGGTAGGTAAGGCCCAGGAAGTGTGTTCCGCTTTACCAATTGAACCGAGATTGGATTATGAAGTTGTGAAGACTGCCGTGTTAAGGGCTTATGAATTGGTACCTGAGACTTACAGGCAGCAATTTAGAGCCCACGTGAAATCAGCTAATCAAACCTTTGTGGAGTTTGCTCAATCCAGATGTGTTGGTGTTGCATCTGTTCACCCTCTCGTAGATTCTTCCTCTTTCTCAACTCGGTCTTCTCTCTACAGGCCTTTTACGTTGTCTGGGTCAGTGGCACTCACTAAGAAATCAAAACCTAGGCAGAGCACCATATTGAGGGACACGGGAGCAGGCCAGTCTCTCATAGACTAAAGATGAGATGAGATTTAGTCGCATGGACTAAAGTGCCTGTTCATGGTGTGGGGCTAGGGTGTTTTGAGGTTCCGTTGCATAATGTCTTTATGAAATCTAAATTGGTTACAGGACAAGTGAAAATTTGTGTATGCTCCAGACTTCCTGTTGATGGTGTTGACCTTATTCTAGGTAACGATTTGGCTGGGCATATGGTGTTCTCCCAAAAGCCGGTAGCAAATCCTGGGTGATGTGCTACTGTGTCAACCCCTTAAAACCTGTAATTTGAAGTTTAGTGGTGTTTAACTTTGTCAAAACGTGGTTTGACATTTATGGGTGGGGGTGTTACGTCTTGAGATGTATTGTGTATGTGTCTTGCTTTGCTGTTTCTCTGTCTCTCTCTCTTTCTTTCTCTTTTGTCACATCCTTTCTTTCACATGATTGGATCCTACCAAAATGATGTCCAGATCTGATTGGTGCTAATGGGGCCAAGGAGCAGCAATAAAAGGATCTGTTGTGCCTGAGGAGGGAGCTCCTGCCTTCCAGCATTTTAGAGCTTTCGGACGCAGCCATTGTGTGTTTGCTACAGTGTGTTGTTGCTGTTAGCTTGCCTGTTGATCTGCCTGTTGTGTGCAGTGTTAATTTTGGTTTTGAGTTGATAAATTGTTGTCAATCTCATTTCCATTTTGTATATTTTGTAAAGTATTGTAAATACTCTTTTCCACACTTGGAAGCTGTAGGGGGTGAGTGCCATTTTCTTTTGTAAATATTGTTTTCTCCTGTTTTTCATTAGATAGGGAGTTAGGGTAACATGTTGTATTTTTATTTTGTTTTTTTCTTTTGTTAGGGAATTTAGTCTTCTGTTAGAAGCTAGCTTGGTGTTTTGTTTGTTGTTTTGGCCTTTGCTCACCCCTGAAGTTGTGCTTTCACTCGTGGTTCTGTAAATAAATGTATAAAGGATCTTTGATTGTTAACGTCAGTTTATGTTGCGGCCTTACCCTAGACAGGGTCGTAACAGTGGCGACTTAAATGCCAGAACTGGAAATGAAGCCGACTTTGTCAACACACAAGGAGACAAATATATTACAAACACCTGCCACTCTCTGCCCTCATATCACCTCAGAAAAAAATTATGACAGCTTCACAAACAAAAGTGTGAAAAGCCTACTACAGCTCTGTCAATCACTGGGCCTGTACATAGTGAATGGTCGCATGCGAGGAGACTCTTTTGGTTGTTAAACCTTTAATTATTTTCTTGGTAACAGTACTGTAGATTATTTCATCACAGACATTGATCAAGTGCATCTCAGAGCATTCACAGTCAGTCCTCAAACAACTCTGTCAGACCACTGTAAAATTACACTCTATCTAAAACCAACTCAAAACTATGAAATATGCAGACTGCCCTTTCAGTTATTAACGCGGCATCAATCCTACAAATGGACAAAAAACAGCAAAGAAAACTATTAAAGTGCAATATCAATCCTACAAATGGACAAAAAACAGCAAAGAAAACTATTAAAGTGCAATAGAAAGTCAAACTATCAAATTACTATTGGACAAATTTATAATTAACACATATCCACAAAATAAAGTAGGCATAAATCTGGCACTAAAGGACATTACAGATATATTTCACCAATCAGCATCCATGTGCAATTTGAAAAAATCATCAAAAAGAAAACCAAAAAACACCAATGAAAAGTGGTTTGACGATGAGTGTAAAAGAATTAGAACGACAGTACGAAATCTTTCAAATAAAAAACACAGAGATCCTGACAACCAAGAACTCCGTCTTCGATATCATGAAGCTCTCAAAGTGTACAAACAAACTCTAAAAGCAAAAAAGGAAGAGCATAAAGAACAATTATTTAAAACAATGGAGGAATCAATAAATACCAATAACTTTCGGAACAATTGGAACACTCTCTATAGACCACAAAAGGAAGAATTGGCCATTCAAAATGAGAACATATGGAGGACACACTTTGAAAATCTGTACAAAACAACTGAAACAAATCCTGCTCGAAATGAAATAAAAACCAAATTAGAAATCCTGAAAGAAAAAATTAAAGACAATCAGAATCCCCTGGATTTCCCAGTCACAGTAAATGAGCTAACAGACAGACTACATGCACTAAAACCCAACAAAGCATGTGGCATCGACGGCATATTAAACCAAATGATCAAACACACAAATTATCAATTCAAAATGGCAATAACCAAATTATTCAACATTGTTTTGAGTGTAGGATATTTTCCAGACACCTGGAATAAAGGCCTAATTACACCCATCTTTAAACAAGGAGACAAGTTTGATCCAAGCAATTACAGAGGCATATGTGTCAATAGCAACCTGGGGAAGATATTCTGTTCGATTATTAACACAAGATTACAAAACTTTCTCAAAACCCACAAAATCTTGGAAAAAAGTCAAATTGGATTCCTGCCCAAACACAGAACATCTGACCACATTTATACCCTCCACACTATCATTGATAAACATGTACACCAAAACAAAACCAAAATCTTTGCTTGCTTTATCGACTTTGAAAAAGCTTTTGATTCAATCTGGCATGAAGGACTCTTTCTAAAACTACTGGAAAATGGGATTGGAGGGAAAACTTTTGATTTAATCAGCACCATGTATAAAAACAATACATGTGCTGTAAAAATAGGGAATAATCGAACAGAATTTTTCTCTCAACAACGAGGAGTTAGACAAGGTTGCCCATTGAGCCCCACTCTGTTTAACATTTATATAAATGAATTAGCCAAAGAATTAAACAATTCGACTGCCCCCGGCCCAAGCCTAACTGAATCAGAAATCAAATGTCTCCTCTATGCAGATGATTTAGTCATTCTGTCAAAAACAAAAGAGGGACTACAACAGCTCCTCCACATCATAGAGACATTCAGTCAAACATGGGCTCTTAAAATCAACCTCGCAAAAACAAAAATAATGATTTTTCAAAAGAGACCCAGGTGTAAGGAAAATAAACACACTTTCAGAGCGGGAAACCAGGTCCTCCAACACACCCATGAATACAGCTATCTGGGACTAAAAATCAGCTCAACAGGGAACTTCAATCTGGCTGTGAATGAACTGAAAGCAAAGGCACTGAGAGTCTTCTACATGATCAAAAATACAATTCAATTTGAAATTCCAATTCAAACCTGGCTAAAAATCCTAAAAGCAATAATCGAACCAATCGCTCTTTATGGCAGTGAGATATGGGGACCCCTAAAAACCCAAGATTTCTCCAAATGGGAAAAAGAAGAAATTGAAATTATGCATACCCAAATTTGTAAAAGCATCTTAAAAGTTAACAGAGCAACCCCAAACAACTCGTGCAGAGCTGAATTAGGACAATACCCATTATTAATTAGTATTCAAAAGAGAGCTGTGAAATTCCACCAGCACCTGAGATGCAGTGATGCGAGCTCTTACCAGACTGAAGCCCTGCAGTGGCAGGAGCAGAACCTGCAGAAGAGTGCCCTTCTACAGCTGGTGCTCAAACTACAGCCAAACCAGCACAGCACACTCCGGCCCAACCACATCACACAGCTACAAAAACACAATTACATTGCTTACTGGAAAGATGCCACTAAATTACAAAAGAAGATGGAGCTGTATTTAGACCTAAACAGAGACTACAAACCAGCAGAATACCTGAGCTGTGTAAAAGATCACAAATTAAGAAAGACACTGACAAAATACAGACTGAGTGATCACTGTCTGGCTATAGAGAGAGGACGACACAGACAGAGATGGCAGCCGCGAGAACAGAGACTGTGTTCACCGTGCTCACAGAAAGAGCTGAAAACAGAGGAACATTTCTTACTGCACTGTGATGAGAGAGAGAGAGAGAGAGAGAGAGAGGACATGCACTTCTGAGCTCCTGCAAAACCACCTTTTAATACTGGATTAACTTTAGATATTTTAGATATTTTTATAAGGAGACACACACAAACTTACAACCATCGACATCACTACACCTTGGATTTACATTTTTTACATTAATCTGGATTTTGAAACTACATATCTGGAAAAGGACAACAACTGACTAAGGACCCAACAGACCCTGCACCAGAAACCAAAAGCCATCAAAAGAACCAAAAGGAATATCTGTTACAGAGGACTATTTGTTACAAGGGACCAAAGTAAATACCTTTTCTAAAATCTTTCACCAGTATTCTACAACAAACTATTAAAGAAAAAAGAAAAAGAAGTTTCATTCCTCAAAACAGACAACAGTGTTACAGAATATATCAAGGTCTAGCCTGACCACGGACCACGCGACCTACTTTTCAGCAGTGAAATAGGAAGGTGAGCCCCCCAAACAGGTGCTAATGGCCCATAACACCAGGCCCATTGGAGAACAATGTGTGGAGGCTATCCCACTAATCTACCCAAAAGATGTTTCCAATGAAACATCACGAAAAGTCTACAAAAACAAAAAGCTCACAGAAAACCCAGAGACTTTATTTGCAGACCTTCATAAAGACGGCAGCATTAGTAACCTGATCTTCTACACCAACAGGCCCCATACATGGCACAAGGCCATCATCTCACAATTCCCCAATGCAGAAAGAAAGGACATCTGTGGAGGTTTCCAGCTGAAAGTAAAAAATGAGGAAGACATAAAAACTATTAATGCTAACATATACAAAACAACAGGGATAGTTGTGGTGAAGAGCATCCATGGGCACTTTGAACAGAACTTCTCCAAAATCAAAGAAAGAGCACAACAGGAGCCCAAAAACAGCGAGCAACTCCCCACCCCAGAGGAACCAGACAGAACCCCAGCTCCACACAAGCAGGTAGAACAGAAAGACCCTCCCAGCTCAGAACAAACCAAAGACCCCTATCCACACTGCTATTGTACTGACATGAGGGAGAAATTCACAGCACTGGAAATTGAACTGGTGCAGCTCAGAGAGATGACTATCTCTTTCCTCGCTGCCCAAAGCACAGACCAGCCCAGCAACAACACCACAGTCAAACACAAAGAGAAAGACGATTTCAGGAGAGAACTGTCCTCACTACAGGCTGAAGTGAAGCAGCTACTGCAAGAGAGGGACAGGCTAAAGGCCCAACTAGCAACACTGGATTCCCAGCTCACACAGCAGACACAGAGCCACTGGGCCCTGATAACAGCCCTGAGAGAAGAGATGAGAGAACTGAAAGAGGAGAAAGACAGCCATCGCAAAGACCTCACCCCCACAGAGGACACCCCCCACACTGACCACAACTTCCAGAACACAGTGGCAGAGCCCAGCCAAAACCTTCCTTCCTCACCAAACCCTCTACCCAGCTCACAGCCAGCCTCAGAATCAGACACTTCTTCAGCACCCATGGAACACACACAAAAACCAGACATTGTTCTCCTAATTGACTCAAATGGGAAGTTTATAGATGAGAAGAAGCTCTTCCCCAAACACAGAGTGGCCAAACTCTGGTGCCCAAACACCCATAGCGCCCTCAAACTACTGGACGTGGACAAACTTGGGTCACCAAGCCACATAATAATTCACACATTCAGAGTGGCGACAGCACTACAGAGGGTGGTTGAAAAAGCCACAACCACCTTTCCAAGTGCAAAAATCACCATCTCCACACTGCTGCCACGAAAGGACTTCCACCCAGATACAATTCAGCGGGTGAATGCAAACCTCTCCAGAGCCTGTGCACTCCAACCTCGCGTACACCTGGCACATCACCCCTCCCTGGACCTCACATGCCTCTACGACCACGTCCACCTGTACAGAGCAACCGTTCCTGCCTTTGCAAAGACACTAAAAGATGTTGCACTAAACCGTAGCATCCACACCACTCCCAGAAGCAGCAGAGCTAGGCAGAACCCAACCAGAGCGGGAAACAACCGCACAGCACCAGAAGCAGGCCAAAGACCCCCCTCAAAAACAAAGCATCCCCGTCCAGCACCTGATCAAAGCCTGCGATCAACTCTCTACCCCAACCACAGTCAACAGACCAGAGCACAGCCTCTCCTGCCTACACCCCCCACCCAGCACAGGCAGCAGAGCCCTGGCAACCTCAGCTATGCCCAGACAGTGAGCAGAAACCCCACACCAGCACCCGCACAAGTCCCAACAACTGAGCTGAAAGACATTCACCAGATGCTCAACCTGATCTGCTCACACATACTGTCCTAGGACAAAACCTGCCAACAAAAGTAACATCCCATGGATAACAAAGCATTTATCATATCATGTTGGAATATTCAAGGCCTGAAGTCATCTGCTTTCGGACTAAAAAGCAAAAAAAACAGACTTCACCACAGAAATCAAAACCTCAGACATAATCATCCTGCAGGAGACATGGAGCAGAGGAGATGGACCCACTGGTTGCCCTACAGGCTACAGAGAACTCATCATCCCATCCACCAAACTGCCTGGAGTGGCTCAGGGAAGAGACTCAGGAGGAATGCTTATCTGGTATAAGTCCAGTTTAGCCCACTCTATTAATATTGTTAAAACAGGCCAATTTTATACATGGATAGAAATCAACAGGGCCATCACCTCAACGGAGAAGAACATCTTCCTGTGTGCAACTTACATCCCTCCAAAAGAGTCTCCCTACTTCAACGAAGACAGTTTCCCCACCTTAGAAGGAGAGATCAACTACTTCCAGTCACAGGGCAACATACTGATCTGTGGAGACTTAAATGCAAGAACAGGTGAAGAACTGGACACACTTCATTCCCAGGGAGACAAACACATACCAGGAGGTGACATCCTTTCCCCACCCACACAAACCCCAAGACTCAACCATGATAAAACAACAAACAAAAATGGAGCACACCTTCTACAGCTGTGTCGTGCACTGGGTCTGTACATAGTCAACGGCAGACTGCGAGGAGATTCGTACGGTAGGTACACTTATAGCTCAGTGCTGGGTAACAGTAAAGTAGATTATTTCATAACCGACCTAAATCCAAACTCTCTCAGACCGTTCACAGTCAGCCAACTAACCCCACTGTCAGACCACAGTAAAATCACCCTCTATCTAAACAGATCAAAACC
>NW_015546182.1:0-3227 GCF_001515605.1 Sinocyclocheilus anshuiensis | reverse complement strand
CTCCCTGGACCTCACATGCCTCTACGACCACGTCCACCTGTACAGAGCAACCGTTCCTGCCTTTGCAAAGACACTAAAAGATGTTGCACTAAACCGTACACCACTCACCACTCCCAGAAGCAGCAGAGCTAGGCAGAACCCAACCAGAGCGGGAAACAACCGCACAAAGCAGGCCACAGACCAAAGACCCCCCTCAAAAACAAAGCATCCCCGTCCAGCACCTGATCAAAGCCTGCGATCAACTCTCTACCCCAACCACAGTCAACAGACCAGAGCACAGCCTCTCCTGCCTACACCCCCCACCCAGCACAGGCAGCAGAGCCCTGGCAACCTCAGCTATGCCCAGACAGTGAGCAGAAACCCCACACCAGCACCCGCACAAGTCCCAACAACTGAGCTGAAAGACATTCACCAGATGCTCAACCTGATCTGCTCACACATACTGTCCTAGGACAAAACCTGCCAACAAAAGTAACATCCCATGGATAACAAAGCATTTATCATATCATGTTGGAATATTCAAGGCCTGAAGTCATCTGCTTTCGGACTAAAAAAGTAAAAACACAGACTTCACCACATAAATCAAAAACTCAGACATAATCATCCTGCAGGAGACCTGGAGCAGAGGAGATGGACCCACTGGTTGCCCTACAGGCTACAGAGAACTCATCATCCCATCCACCAAACTGCCTGGAGTGGCTCAGGGAAGAGACTCAGGAGGAATGCTTATCTGGTATAAGTCCAGTTTAGCCCACTCTATTAATATTGTTAAAACAGGCCAATTTTATACATGGATAGAAATCAACAGGGCCATCACCTCAACGGAGAAGAACATCTTCCTGTGTGCAACTTACATCCCTCCAAAAGAGTCTCCCTACTTCAACGAAGACAGTTTCCCCACCTTAGAAGGAGAGATCAACTACTTCCAGTCACAGGGCAACATACTGATCTGTGGAGACTTAAATGCAAGAACAGGTGAAGAACTGGACACACTTCATTCCCAGGGAGACAAACACATACCAGGAGGTGACATCCTTTCCCCACCCACACAAACCCCAAGACTCAACCATGATAAAACAACAAACAAAAATGGAGCACACCTTCTACAGCTGTGTCGTGCACTGGGTCTGTACATAGTCAACGGCAGACTGCGAGGAGATTCGTACGGTAGGTACACTTATAGCTCAGTGCTGGGTAACAGTAAAGTAGATTATTTCATAACCGACCTAAATCCAAACTCTCTCAGACCGTTCACAGTCAGCCAACTAACCCCACTGTCAGACCACAGTAAAATCACCCTCTATCTAAACAGATCAAAACCTAACTCAGATGCATCAAAACAAACCCACCTCCACACCCTCAAACACACGTACAGATGGAAACAAAATAGTGAAGATACATATCAAACCGTAATTTGTGAACCAAAAATACAAAACCTATTAAATCATTTCCTAGCTACACCATTCCTACACAACTTTGAAGGGGTCCTATTGTACTGACATGAGGGAGAAATTCACAGCACTGGAAATTGAACTGGTGCAGCTCAGAGAGATGACTATCTCTTTCCTCGCTGCCCAAAGCACAGACCAGCCCAGCAACAACACCACAGTCAAACACAAAGAGAAAGACGATTTCAGGAGAGAACTGTCCTCACTACAGGCTGAAGTGAAGCAGCTACTGCAAGAGAGGGACAGGCTAAAGGCCCAACTAGCAACACTGGATTCCCAGCTCACACAGCAGACACAGAGCCACTGGGCCCTGATAACAGCCCTGAGAGAAGAGATGAGAGAACTGAAAGAGGAGAAAGACAGCCATCGCAAAGACCTCACCCCCACAGAGGACACCCCCCACACTGACCACAACTTCCAGAACACAGTGGCAGAGCCCAGCCAAAACCTTCCTTCCTCACCAAACCCTCTACCCAGCTCACAGCCAGCCTCAGAATCAGACACTTCTTCAGCACCCATGGAACACACACAAAAACCAGACATTGTTCTCCTAATTGACTCAAATGGGAAGTTTATAGATGAGAAGAAGCTCTTCCCCAAACACAGAGTGGCCAAACTCTGGTGCCCAAACACCCATAGCGCCCTCAAACTGCTGGACGTGGACAAACTTGGGTCACCAAGCCACATAATAATTCACACATTCAGAGTGGCGACAGCACTACAGAGGGTGGTTGAAAAAGCCACAACCACCTTTCCAAGTGCAAAAATCACCATCTCCACACTGCTGCCACGAAAGGACTTCCACCCAGATACAATTCAGCGGGTGAATGCAAACCTCTCCAGAGCCTGTGCACTCCAACCTCGCGTACACCTGGCACATCACCCCTCCCTGGACCTCACATGCCTCTACGACCACGTCCACCTGTACAGAGCAACCGTTCCTGCCTTTGCAAAGACACTAAAAGATGTTGCACTAAACCGTAGCATCCACACCACTCCCAGAAGCAGCAGAGCTAGGCAGAACCCAACCAGAGCGGGAAACAACCGCACAGCACCAGAAGCAGGCCAAAGACCCCCCTCAAAAACAAAGCATCCCCGTCCAGCACCTGATCAAAGCCTGCGATCAACTCTCTACCCCAACCACAGTCAACAGACCAGAGCACAGCCTCTCCTGCCTACACCCCCCACCCAGCACAGGCAGCAGAGCCCTGGCAACCTCAGCTATGCCAGAGCAGAAAGCAGAAACCCCACACCAGCACCCGCACAAGTCCCAACAACTGAGCTGAAAGACAATCACCCAACCTGATCCCTGATCTGCTCACACATACTGTCCTAGGACAAAACCTGCCAACAAAAGTAACATCCCATGGATAACAAAGCATTTATCATATCATGTTGGAATATTCAAGGCCTGAAGTCATCTGCTTTCGGACTAAAAAGCAAAAACACAGACTTCACCACAGAAATCAAAAACTCAGACATAATCATCCTGCAGGAGACATGGAGCAGAGGAGATGGACCCACTGGTTGCCCTACAGGCTACAGAGAACTCATCATCCCATCCACCAAACTGCCTGGAGTGGCTCAGGGAAGAGACTCAGGAGGAATGCTTATCTGGTATAAGTCCAGTTTAGCCCACTCTATTAATATTGTTAAAACAGGCCAATTTTATACATGGATAGAAATAAACAGGGCCATCACCTCAATGGAGAAGAACATCTTCCTGTGTGCAAGTTACATTCCTCCAAAAGAGTCTCCCTACTTCAACGAAGACAGTTT
>NW_015546181.1:0-1689 GCF_001515605.1 Sinocyclocheilus anshuiensis | reverse complement strand
TTGTAGATAGCGTTTGCATGAGTGCGTTCACCTCTCGCGGGAATACCAATGCATTCGCAGCAGCAGTTTTTGTACGCATTTTTGTTCTGAGGTAATCTAGCAGTTGGGCGGAGCATGTTTAGCTCCCGCGGGATTGTAGCATACTAGTTATGCCTACATCGAGGGAAAATGGTTATGAGAAGATGCCACCTGTTGAAGAGACGCTGGCCTGCTATCTCTCCATGGGGGAGACATCTTCTCTTAAGGCTCCCTCCCTGCCATCGAAACTGGTTTGAATGGTAGGGCATACGTGGCAGCAGGTCAGGCTGCAGTCTCGTTGCACACCATGGTGGTGCTTGCTTCAGGCTTATCAGGCTGATCTGCTGAAAGACCTGGATAAAGATCAGCGTCTAACCCTTGATGAGGTGGCTGAGTTGCGTCGCACCGCGGATCTTGCTCTCCGTGCCACTAAGCAGGCCACCACTGCCATTGGCAGATCCAAAAAAATGGCAGCCATGGTGGTTACGGAGAGACATCTGCTGGTTTCCCCTTCTGAGCTTTTCAGCATTTCCGTCGAGACGGTGGTCGTGAGGTTTAAGGAGGCCAAGACATGCTCGGCTGCCTTTAAATCCTTCATTCCACGAGGGTCCAGGCTTCGGACTTCGCCTCCAGCCTATATATCATGAGCCTGAGTCATTCGCAGGAGCCATGGTTGGTGAGTACGATCCATTTTTATCTACTCTATTGCTAGTTCTTGTGTATTTTATGCTAGCCTTTCTCTGCAGCACTACTCTGACCTGTTCTGTTTTTCTGACTTTAGGTTTGACCCACCTGCTAAGTCAGAGCCTCCTGCTGTTGACCGATTACAGTGATGGTTTCACTCATCGGTTCTGGTTCCAGGCTGGGCTTCTGAAGAAGTCTCCCAGCATCAGGTCCCCAGTATAACGCTGCAACCTCAGGACCTGTGGGTCCTTCTCGTGGGGTAGTACTCTTCTGAGTACATGCTTCGCGACATGCTCCCTATCCTCTGGCCAGGTGCGAACTACTCATTTCTCACCCTGAGATGTCTCCCGAGATTTGAATCGTTCCTTAACCTTCATGCACTTTCTCTGAGCTAGAGCTCCTCTTGCTGACGCATTGAGGAGCTCAGTGCTCCATAGACGGTCGGGCCCGTGGGTCCCCACTGTCACACTGCCCTTAAGGTTGAACTAATAATCACCCCTCTGTGAAGTGGGCTGGAGAACACTGTGTTCCCTGAGGTAAGAGAGATTTTTGTTTCTGTGGGAACCCCTCCTTTGTGCTTCTGCTCTGAGGTACACTGCGTTCCTTGAGGTAAGAGGGATTTGTGTTACTGAGGAAACCCCTCTTGTATGCTTCTGCTCTGAGGAGCAGTGAGCTCTGTACGCATGAATGGTTATTGGGTCCCGCTATTTCTTCAGATTCTATCGGGTCTGGTTATACGGGACCCACGCTCTCTATCGAGATAGAGAGCATGAGACCGTGTCTAGCTGTACCAGTAAACTGTCTCTTATTGGGCCCTGCTGGGTTACCCCTTCTAATCTGGTCGAGCTAAGTAGTGCTCCCCTCTCTGTGAGGGTTAGCTATGAGTCCCTCCTTGGCAGTGACATCAGGTAGTTGGGCCGCTTGCTGCTTCCCTGATGAGCAGCCTCTATTCGGGTCAAGTCAGGCAGTGCTCCCCTCACCTCAGAG
>NW_015546180.1:0-494 GCF_001515605.1 Sinocyclocheilus anshuiensis | reverse complement strand
CAGGCATTGAGCCGGACCATGATGTCTGCTCCAATGTAGATGTCACGAGGTAGGTTGGGGACAACGAGGAAGTAGTGACTCAGTTGTCTGTTGTTCCATCGTATGTCCACAGCGCAGATAATCTTGGAGGTAGCCATGGCTGTCGACAAGGGACTGAGAAGGAAGCGGCTGTGTCTTGAGACATGTGGGAGGCTCTGCTGTCCTTGATTCAATGCTCTGAATAGCTTCAGGCTGATAGCTGAGTTCTCCGCCCACAGGGTTAATACTGCGTCGGACACTGATGTGTCATGGACATTTATGGCAGTCATGATTCGAAGGGGGACTGAGTCTGAGTCAGGCGCCTGCAATGAGCAGAGGAAAGGGTCCAGGTTCTTGCTGCTTGGAGTTGAGCTTGGCCCTGGCCCTGGCTTTGACATTGCATCATCAGTCAGTGAGTCGGTGGCGGTGTATGTGGTTTGACACTGCGACTCGTTGGAGTCTACTGACTGGAAGGG